>NW_024096650.1:0-150000 GCF_016545835.1 Crotalus tigris | reverse complement strand
ACATCTGCTAATTTGTAAACATATAACTTATTGTGAATATTTTTTTATCATTTTTGGTTGACTATAGGTGGTTAATAAATGAAATGAATTCATACCATGAGGAAGATTGGCAGAGAAGTAGATCAAAATTGCTAACAGAGATTAAAGGCAATTTAAGGAAGTGATTATTGGTAATTTCCTACCTAGTCCAATATTGCAACCATGAACCAAACGGTCAGCAGTATTAATTCTTGCAATACTATTATTTAGCATATTACCTCCTCCCATTAACTACCCTTTCTAAATAAAAAACAGTTTATTGTAGATTTGCTTATTTACAATACTGTTTATAAATAGTGCACTGTTTAAACTTCCTGCAGTATTTTAAAGTAGCAAAATACATGGATAATATTTTAAATGTTTTTATTTTTAGTGCTTTTCCAATCCCCTCGTAATAAAATAACAGCAGCTATTTAGCCATCACTTTTTCTTCCATTCTGAACACATTACATTCCTGAGCCATAAGATAAATTTGCTGAAAACTAATATGTTTTTTTAAAAAAAAGAAAAGAAAGAAAAAAAAATAAAGTAACATAAAACGATTGGACTTCTAGCAGAAAACAACAGGGTATGAAAAATTAGGATGGAGTTCATGTGGAAAAAAAATTTCATTTCAGGAGGCTAGATTAACTGAGCAATTTTCTCACCAAGACTGTGTAATTTAAATTTAATTTACTGAGTGTGAAGCTGATCTTTCTGACTGGCTGCTGAGACTTGTAGTAGAAAGAAAGAAAGGGGAAAAAACCCTCAGATATGTCACATTAATCAATCCCATTCTTCAGCTTTCTTTTCCTCTTGCTTATAACGTTTTTTATATACAATAAAACTAAACCAAACACAACAGCATTAATTTCATGTTACTGCTTGACAGTTTTTCCCTTGGAAAAAAGGGTTCTGCACTGTTGAAACATATCCTCTACTTTTCAAGAAGATAAGAAATTACAGATTTGCACTAATTAGATTTGCTTTCTAAATCCATATTTAAATGTGTATTTTCACCTAACTTTTATAAAGCTATTCTGATCCATTTAAACTGCCAGTAATAGCACCGTACCATCAGAAGATGTATCAATTCTAGTGGGTAATCTGGTTTTGATTCACATTAATCCGAACAATGGCGGTGGGATAATATTTTCATATTGGAATTTGCAAAATTTTACATTTCCTAAGCATATTAAGGAAGAGCAGAAGTAGACACTCCTACAAAGATGCCTATTTGCTGATTATAGAAAGAGGAGATATTTAGACAGGTATTTGGTTTAAAATGTTTCCTACCATCCGTATCTTTGTTTGCTCTCCCTAGGTGTGGAAAGATAATTTTCTCAATATCCTGTTCATTCAGACCTCCAAATTATTCTGTTATCAAAATTCTATTTTGTTTTTTAATTTATACCATATCTTCCAATCAAGAGTTCAAGGTGTTTGCTTTTCTTATTTTCCTCTATAACAACCCTGTGAAGTCAGTTGGGTTTGAGAGAGTGACTGATTCAAGGTCACAAGTGAGCTTTTATGGGTCTCCTGACTACTAATCCAACATCATAGCTACTAGGCCACATGAAACACTATCAACTTATCTGCTTAGTAAATCACAGAATCTGTAACCATGTTTAGTTACTTTGGTATAAAATCAAGTATATTTCAACACATTTATATTAATCTATCTACTGTTCCTTTATCCTTCCAGCATTTTGAGAAATGGTTAATGTATACCTGACACATTTTGAAACACTACCTCAACTAACAACATTAAAGCAAGAAAATTTATGCATGTTAATATGCATATACATCAGTGGAATGGATATTGTGATTTGATCTCATATCAACATCACTTTATCTACAACATGCATTGCAGAATCTTCCTGGAAATTTGATCCTTTGTTTCTTTTATCAAGTCTTACATTTTATTCATTAAAAAAGAAAAGAAAAACAGAAATGATTACTCTCTAAGGAGGAATGAAGATTATATTGTTATTATAATAAATTACTTTTTTTGCATGTACTAAAATTGCATTGTCTCCTGCCCATAAGATTGGCACTTCATGCCTTCTGCTAGTGATCATTTGAGCCATTGAAAAAAAGAGAGAGAGAGAACATTAACTTTATCAGTATTCCCTACCCAGGGAAACTTAAATACAAGTAGTCCTTGACTTACAACCATTTATTTGTGACCATTCAAAGTTACAATACAACTGAAATAGTGATTATGACTGTTTTTCATACTTACGACTGTGGCAGCATCTCCATGGTTGTATGATCAAAATTTGAGTGTTTGGCAGCTGCCATGTACTTAGGTTAGTTGCACTGTCCTGAGGTCATGAGTTCACCATTTGTAATCTTCCCTGCTGGTTTGTGACAAAGTCAATGGGGGGGAGCCAGATTCACTTAACAACTGCACAATTTACTTAATAAGGGCAGTGATTCACTTAACACTGTAGCAAAAAAAGTTATAAAATGGGGTACAACTCACTGAACTGTTTTGCTTAGCAAAATAAATTTGGGGCTCAATTGTAGTTGTAAGTCAACCTCCATATTTTGCATGATCCAAAATTCAAGTCACTGTAATCTCACTAGAACTGTTTTATTTAACCTTTCAAATGTCCTGCTTTGAATTTCACTCTTGAGGTTTTGGGAGTTATGGGGACTATAATATTTAACTTGCTTGCTTGTAAGATTCATAAGGCTATCCAATGTGACTCTGAACAGTGTTCAGCATAAAAAGCAAGCAGTAAGTAAAAAGAAAAAAAAACCCACCACATAACAGTAAACAAAACAATATATAATCTATATAAATAAAAATGTAAATGTTCATTTGTTCAAAATCTTAAATCTCTGAAAGTTCTTCACTGATTGCTTTGAAATTTTGAAACAACGTTGCATTCGAATATGCATGTGTTTTTATATACCTATATTATATAGATGTCACACCTGTGACAGGTAAAAACATGCTTTTTTTGAAAAACAGTGCCATCTGTTGGACGTAAAAGCAACACACGCTACAATTTCAGACAATCTCTATATCTGCACAGACAATGGTACAAACATTGTGAAATTAAACATATTACAAATGTGCGCTTTCTCTTTTCTTTCTTTTCCATTTAACCAGACTGAGCCACAGCAACGCGTGGCTGGGTACAGCTAGTACAAAATAAAAGCGGTTGTAGTGAACAATTTGTTTATGTTTAAAGTGTTTAAAGCAAACCAAGGAATGCTTTAAAAAGTATCTGCTGATTTTCTCTTCTGAATAATTCACCTAAAAGCCGCTCTGGTTGTGCTCGCATTCTTTCCCCAGAATCACTACATTCACCTGGAAGAAATATTTTTTCTTTATATAATGATCTATTCATAAGGGGGGAGGGGAGTGTTTTTTGTTTGGAGAGTCTATTGCCTGAGACTTCTCTCACATAGCCACTGGCTTCTCCAATCATAGACTCTACAGCATTTTTACACCACACTACAGATTTTACTGCTCTTTCCTGATCATGGCTCTTTTCATGACAAAAAAACATTTAGACCCTTATTTTCCATGTTAAGCCAAACATTGTTTCACTGATATCCTACTTTAAAATTTGGTGACGTGATCTCAGGTTGCTTTTGGGGGGGGGGAGGAGGGTGTGTATGAAAATATGAGGACTGTGAGGACTAGGCTATCCACCTTTGTCCAGGAGCAGTGGAAACAAACTATATATAGCTGATTAATTTCTGAAGTAGCTTTCAATGTTAGAAACTACCTTTAGAAACCTGGATGTTCGTTCATTTTTCCTAAGGATTGCCTCTGAATCTCAAAATTATTTAAAGCATATGCATTACAGTGATTAATGTTTTGAATTTAAGAGAAAAGAAATTTAAATCCAAATGGGATTAGTGAGGATTGTAGATCTGAAGAGGCAATGGGCTACTTTGCTGTTAGTTATGGTTTAATGCAGTTTTCTTCAATCTAATACACTCCAAATGCACTGGGAGTAACATTCCTAGAATACTCCACCACCATGGCCATTTCCCATGTGAAGTAGGAATTCTGGATGGTGTAATATAACATAGCATCTGTTTGAGCAATCTGATTTAGTGATAGAACAAGTTTAGTTTATCTTGGCTCAGGTTATCTCTCTTTGTTCCACAAAACAGACTTCCATTTTAGATTCATTGCAATCTACATGGTGTACAAATTGAATAAACAGGTTAACACTGTTGCATTGATCAGAAACACTGCACCCACAGAGGCTCACAACACTCCTGATAGCTATCTGTGGACATTTAAAAAGGATTTTAAAAATGAATGAAATTTTAACAAGATTGTGAAATTGAGCAATATTTAGAGTAGTTGAAATTTCAATCAAGTTTATTACATGGTTCAAGAACTCAAAAATGAGACCTGATTTAACTACAAAGACTTTAGACAATTAAAAAAAAACTAAAAATGGGAACTGCCTGCAGAACCAACGCCATCGTATCTGGACTGCAAAGCAAAACAGAGTTCTTCACATGTTTGATTCACTAAATTGTAAACGAACAGAGAAATAATTCTACTTGGAAGGATTTCTAGATAAAATGCTATTTCCTTAGAAACAGAAAAAGAACATCAAGACAAAGTATGTTTCTTTCCTCCCACATCCATCTGGTCTGAAAAGCAAAGCAAACAGAACTAGAAACTCATTTTGGGGTACCATTTCATTTTGATGATTTATTCAAAAGAAGCAGTCACTTCCAAAATAACCAACAGATGTTGAATATGAATATGCATTGTATATATTTAAACACACCACATCAATATCCCATAAAAGTTTCCTGTACTATCATTTTCAAGTGCAGGGAGGAGAAAAAAGTTGTATATAATTCAAATGTTCCAAAGGTGTTTTTTCAAGAGGCAACTGAACTCAGAAGTGAAGAAGCTTCTTGGATGATAAGGGAAATATCTTCAAGGAAAAACCCAAAAAGTCCAGTTGCCTCTTGAAAAAGCACCTTTGGGACAACCATGAACTGGATGTTTGAGAACTTCCATGGGCATATAATCCAAATAATCTGATGATATAATATCTTCTATATGTATGTCCCACCATCCAGTTTGTAAAAGAATAGCCTACGTATCTTACTGAAGTTATCATATAACTTCACGATAGCACTCTTCCAATATTTGAAGAGTTGCCACACACAAGAGAGGGTCAGCCAACTGTCCAAAGCATTTGAGGGCAGGACGAGAAGTAATGGATGGAAATCTATCAAGGAGAGAAGCAAACTAGTACTAAGGAGAAAAGTCTTGACAGTGAGAACAATTAACCAGTGGAACATCTTGCCTCCAGAAGTTGTGGATGCTCCATCATTGGAGGTTTTTATAAGGAGATTGGACAACCATTTGTTTGGAATGGTATAAGGTTTCCAAGCTTGAGCAGAGGGTTGAGCTAGAAGACCTTGAAGATCCCTTGCAGCTCTGTTATTCTTTATTCTGTAATTTAATACAGCAGTTTCTATTGATTTTGATGGCTCTGACTTTCTTTAATGCCCATTGATCAAGGACAATATTATTGTATGTACTCAGACAGAAACATTTGTAAATATGGAATGTTGGATACTGAGTCTTTCTAGGTGTGTAATGGCCAAGTTTAATAATACTAATAGATAATAGAAATTCATGCAATTAATTGCCTTTCAATTAGAAGTGCAAACTTCATTAGGGCCATTTGATAAAACTAGGAATGGGCAAAATGGCTTCTGCTATGGAAGTTTTTTATTTAGACATTTGTATCACTGCATTTGATATATTTTTAATATAATTCTTTCATCTCCCCATTCCATTTTTTAAAGTAATATTTTCTGATGAAAAAAGGAATGTTTGTTCTCTAAGAAAGCCAATTTTTGATTTTGCTTAAATAAATCCAGCTCCATTTGACTTTTGTAGAGACAGCTATGTTGCCCAGAAGCATTTCTTCACCAAGTTCAGTTTGGATCATTTTCCTTTTACAGTTAAATATTATTTCTTAATTGACTATATAATGAAAAAAGTAAGCTTAAGAGTGTAATTTGTCACTTTTTTTTGTTCTCATATATAGTAACAAGTAAGAAATAAATGAGCTATCTCATAACCCCTTATCAGTGTTTGGATTCTTATGCACAGAAAAATGTTCCCAAATGAAAGAAATTTCCAGGTTTAATTTCAGGGTTCAGTCACATATAACACAAAAAGGACATTGGATTAGGATGGACTGAATAAAATTACCTTTCCCTATAATTACAAGGCAAACCAAACCTATAATGGGCCTTGTTCTAGCAGGCTCCCACTCTATTACAAGTTTGAATACGTGTGTGTGTGTGTGTGTGTGTGTGTGTGTGTGTGTGTGTTTTCAATTCAGTGTTGACTCTTGATGACTGCCTGAACGTCAGTGTATTGTTTCTTGACCAAAATCTGTTAGAAATGGAGTACATTATTTTTGATGCCAATATTCTTTTGAATTACATACTTAGGACATGAAAAGTGATAGCTGGAGTATAAAAATGAATTTTTCATGCCCTTCCTATTGTTAAAAGAGATAAAAATGTATGACCTCAATTTTTCAGCAGGTTGAGAACTTATTATTACATATAACTTATAAACCAGTTACTTACAGACACAGATTTTAAATCGATAATTATAATGAAATATGGTAATCCTTTAGTACAAATATATATATAATATATATGTATGTGTGTGTGTGTGTGTGTTGCTAATATTTTGTTTTTTGCTTTCATCTTTTTTTACTTCTTTAAATAAATGCTTTTTTAAAGAAAGGGTTTTGGAGGACTGTAAATAGTGAAAACAACCAAACAAATATTCATGAGTACAGTTGGAAGAAGCTCTGTGGGGGCTACAAAAACAGCTTTGGGAACCATGGCTTATTGCAGAGAATTTTCCTCACTTTAAACTCACTAAACAGGATAAGAAGCTTTCAATCTCTTAGAGATCTTTGTACTTGAGCTGGGATTAGAATACAAGTCACCCTACTTCTAAGTCTGCATCTTTCTCTTGTCATTGCTTTGCCTTTTCCCATTCCATTTGGATTGTCTTATTCTCCAGTTAGGTCAGGGGTGTCAAACTCAATTTCACTGAGGGCTGCATCAGCATTGTGGTTGCCCTTGGGGGTGGGCATGGTCAGCTTGACATCACTCACACCAGAGGCGCCTGTGGGGGGCTGGGCAGGACTGGGATGGATCTGAGGGTCTCCGGCTGAGGGAGGGTGGGACCGGAGTGAGCACCGGGGCATGGTCCACTGGAGGAGCCTCACTGTCCCTCTCAGACCATGCAGTGGCATTGACTGCCCGAGCTCTGGGAAGCGGAGATCAAGCACCCAACCCAGTCCTCAAGCTCCCATGGCACTGGGACCCCAAAGCCCAGCCTAGTTCAGCCCCACTTCCCCACTTCTTGTAAACCACTCTGGATTTCTCAGAAACTTTTAATTTAGAATTAGATGTTGATTTAATAAATTAGGCAGAAGAAACAAATGTTTAAATACATCTAAATCCCACAGACCTACTTCCTCCTAGGCGCATACTGCATAGAAAATAATCATTCCATTTCTAGCCAGCATAGCCACAGGATGATGGGATGGTCCATGACACCCAAAAGACATTAGTTTGGGTAAGGCTGGATTAAATTATATTAAATTTCAACTCCAATTCCTCTTAACTTCCCATTCAATCCAAAGAGTTCTATAATCAGTCAGCTAGATTTTAGGGAGGGGAGGTGGAAAGAATAGACCATGAAGCCAATCTGCAAGTTTGCTCTCTTGCCTGCCTACATACCACCTCCCCAATGCAGCACGCAGCTCCAACCATTTCCCCAGAAGTCCTTTGCAGATAATTACATATATTCCTTTCGGGGATCTCACTTTTCTGGGAATCACAACATGACTAACCCGATCCCTCAAATGGTCTCATCTTTCTGCTGGCCTTCTGCAAACTGCCTGGCATCTAATCTTGTCATCTTCCTTCTCTTCACTGCTGGTGGCCCTGGCTTTCCCATGTGGGGGTGAGGAAAGAGAAGTGCTCACAGGCTGTGAGGCTGAGCAGGTGAGCGGGCCATGGAGGCACTAGTGGTGGGGGTGGTGCTAATCTAAACTTCATGTCAGCCATCCAGAATGTGCCCAGTTTTAGATTTGATTGGCCACCCTGGAGGGGGACTGAAAGAGGGGCCCAGCCCATCTGCCGCCCAGCCTGTGAAACGAAAGATGGGGAGATGGGAATGTATGGTGGCACTGCACGCTCCCATCTCCCCGCTTTTCATCCCACAGGCTGGGCATGCCCTAGGGTGGCCCAAGCGAGGAGAGGAGAGGCCCAGCAAAGTGGGGCCGGGCATGGTGAGGTGTGGCCTAGCAAAGCAGAGTCGGATGAGGAGAAGCCCAGCAAAGTGGGGCATGGCTGGGTGTGATGGGGTGAGGCTGGGGGGGGGGGTTGGGAGGAAGGAGGCAAATGAGCTGCAGCTGCTGCTGCGCACCACCAGCTGCCGAGTGCTCACCATTTCCTGTGCGTATGCTGGGGGGGTGCCCAGCCAAGTTGGGGTGGGCCAGGACTGGACAGCGGGGGCCGGTCCCTTGTCATTTCTGGGACAGCCCCAGAGGTCAAATATGGTCCCTTCGCGGGCTAGATCCGGCCCGCAAGCCTTGTGTTTGACATGTCTGCATTAGGTTATGGGTTTTACATACTGTAAGTGTACACAAAAATTCACAAGCATTTTGATGGAGATAAATTTATGCACAATTCCCCAATATATGCATTTTTATAAGTGCTTAAGATTCATTTCAACAATTTGATAAGTAACAAACAGAGGTTTAATTGCGTTCCAATTCCCATATTAAATTGGAAATTATGAATTAATTTATATCAACTTAAATTAATATGAGAATCAATCAAATTTTGCTGTTGTATAAGGTATCTATGGTTTACAGTGTTCCCCTGAATTGAGATATGAAGCCAGGAATGAATGTGTGGTGCTTTCTGAAATCTAGGCACTGTTGGATGATTGTAATCACTGAGATCCACCCAATCTGATTTCAAGTTTAACTTTAGGACAGACATAGTTCTAGCCACCCTGGTGAAGACAATGTTTAGTAATATATGGAGAAAGATACATAATTTTATTGGATTTTGTGGATTCCTCAATGGATTCCATTGCTGTTGTTTGTAGTTCCCCTACTCATCCATTTGTTTGGAATGCATTTAGTACGCAGAGTTACGTGATTCTGTCTCCTTCTGGAAGAATGATCTCAGAAGCTTTTATATCATGATCATGCTCAATTGTTTAAAAAATTGTTGAGATGTTATTTCTTGTTACAGATACATGAACCTCAAATAAAAAAGCATTATAACTCCATATTTTCCATCTTGTATAGATAAAATGTACCAAGATAAGATTTCAGGGTTTTTTTTGTTTCATAATTTATATAAACCTCCCAAAATTCTAATTCCCCTTTATAAATCGTTCTTACCTTTTCTAATATTTAGCTCCATGGAGGGTAGGGAAAATTGAAAGAAGATCTATTAAGGTACAAAGCAAATTATCATGTGCATTTGCTTACTAATTTGATCTTCTCACCATGACAAAATATTTTAATATCATCAGTTTTGCAGCTGTTTACAGTTTATTTTGCAATTACCTGTAATAAATTGTGCATCAACTAACAACATCTGTTGACTTATGGCATGTCTTTGTATATACTATTGAAAGGTTATTATTTTTTGTGATGCCTTTCAAATCTTCTTTGATGGCAATGCTTCAAGCAATTGCATGGGATGCAGTCAACTTATTTATGCAAAAGTGCCTTTTAAACCTTCCAGAATCTATTTCATTATATGCAGACAAGTAGAGCAGAATAGTTTATTAATACACAAACTGGTGCTCTCCAAAACTGTACATCTAATGTACAGTTGGAATGGAATAACAAGTTGTATGGATGGAATAACAACTTCTGAGATTACCAAACTAATCCATCATAACCATGAGTTTCAATGTGAAGAAAATCAAAGTTTTACATTTAGGCTGGAAAAATCAAGTGTTTTGGGCAAGACCTGATTTAAAAACAATAAGTGTGAGAGGGACCTTGGAGTCCTAGTGGATGATATTTAACCATGAGCAAGCAGTGTGCAGCAGCAGCAAAAAAAAAAAAAAAAAATCCAATACAATCCAATCCAATCAACATCATGTGAGGTATTAGTACTGATTTATAAAACCCTAGTAAGACCACACCTGGAATACTGCAGCCAATTTTGGTCACCATATCACAAAAAAGATGTTAAGAGTTTGGAAAAAATTCAGAGAAGAGTAACTAAGATGATCAAAGGCCTGGAGACTAAAACATATGAAAAACAGCTGCAGGACTTGGATTTAGCTAGTCTAAAGAAAAGAAGAAACAGAGGAGACATGATAGCAATATTCCAGTATCTGAGGGGCTGCCACAAGGAAGACCAGAGCATCAGAGGGAAGGACAAGAAACAATGGTTGGAAACTGATCAAAGAGAGAAGAAACCTGGAATTAAGGAGAAACTTCCTAACAGTGAGGACAATTAACCAGTGGAAATAGCTTGCCTTCAAAAATCGTGGGTGCTCCATCACTAGAGGTTTTTAAGAAAAGACTGGACAGTCACTTGTCTGAGATGGTATAGGTTCTCCTGCTTGAGCAGGGGGATGGACTAGAAGATCTCCAAAGTCCCTTCCAGCTCTGTTCTATTCTGTGACAGATCTATCTTGTGATAGTCTCTTGATAAGGAGCACAGTTAGGGAACATTCTCCATTTATTTCAATGGTGTTTTCATGAGTTTATCATATCTATCATGTATAATATGTTTATAATTGAATTTCCCAATGTGATGCTTAGAGGCCAATGTACCTGCAGACATCTTCTTCATAATCCTTCTCTCATGCACCTTTTAATATTTTATATGCTTTTAATTTTAAAAAGTGAGAGATGGTGTCACCTTTCAGCATCAATTTCATTCTAAAAATATTTCTGTCTTCTAATTGTTTCCATATTTTTTTAATGAAAAAGAATACTTTATAGGAATGGTGGAATATAGTTAATATTGTAATTAACTGATAATCTATACTTGATTATATTGCCCATGATAGCTATTTTACAGACAGGTAATCTCTTCAATAGCCATTTGGTGAAATGTTTATGCAATATTCTCAAACTATCAAATGTGCTCATCAGCTGATAAATGCTAGAAACCATGGCTATATAAAGAGGGTAGTAGTTTGGCTCCTGTTTGTGATTGAAAAAAGAAGTAAGTGGACAAAATGCTGGAAAAACTCTACTTTTGCTATTGTATCTCAGTCATAACTCTATGTTGATATACAAACTTTACCATGCAGCTAATTCTTACACAATTGTCCACAGGTATTCAGTCAGATTACAGAAAGTTCTGTTCTCCTTCTAAATTTAGTTGGTGGACAATCTACTTTATCATTGTCAATGCACCCACAACATATTAAGAATAATTAACCAAACATATGAAAAGCAGTACACTGTAAGAATAATCATATCTTTAAAAATACAGAATAAGACCAAATTAATGCCCTTATTACCTTGAAAACATGATTAATTATTCCTGAATAAGAAAATGTTTTCATTATTATTGTTCTAATAGTACAATTTACACAAACATCAATATCCGTTACCATATATTATTTTGGGAGGGAAGCTATCTCTATACCCCAATTTATTGAAAAATGGTTACTTCTATGTTCCCTAAACACAAGGTAACACCACAATAAAGACATCCCACAATTCAGCAAATATTTTGTAAAGATTACATTCCAAATGACTCAGTTTTCTAAGTTAAATTCATTTTAATAAGATTATGTTCATAACTGAACCTCTACCACATGCATCGATTTGTACTTATAAAAGCTCTTACCTCATGTATCCATTTAATACTGGAAACATGTTAAAGTGCCAAAGCACTAACATAAAAACAGGAGAACTGAGCATTTGCTCAGTCACTCTGTGTATCTGAAAGCTGTAAAGTCTCAAATATGTAATTATGATTTACAAATGGCAAAATGATAAGGGCAGTTTTTTTACCACTTTCAATTAAACGAAGCACACACTGCATATAACAACCGGTTACTCTGCAGGGGGAGAGGCGGGGGGGGGCTGCTGCCACGAGGCAGATGGGGGAGGGGGAACTACCCCATACACCCCTCAACTACTTACCGTGCCGAAGGGCCCACAGTCAGGCACCTGTCGTGCCTCACCTGTTCGGTAGTGACTTCTCCCACTTTCTCTTTCTTCTTCTGAACAGCCTTTCACTCCCGTTGCTGCTTTTTCAGTCCTAGAGTTTTGTTCAGAGCCTGTGCAGAGGGTCTTTGAAAACAAAGTCCCGCAGTGATTGGGTGGGTGGGAACCATTGGACTGGCTCCAACATGGGCTGGAAGGAGCGGTCCGAGGACTCCAATCTGGCTTTGCAGAAAACAAGGGGATTGGAGGCACGTGAATGCATTCTAGTCTGGCGTCTCAAAAAAACAAAAACACGGGTTCCCCCCCCCCCGTGCTGGATTTTCGCTGCCATACTGTTTAACTTTCTTTAAAGTTTACTTGATGCAGAATGCATCAAAGTGAAGGGAATCGTTCCCACCCCACCCGATCGCTGCGGGGCTTCGTTTCCAAAGACTCTCTGCACAGGCTCCAGAGAAACCAAGATCCGGACTGAAAAGGAGCAACGGGAGCGAAGGACTGTTCAAAGGACGAGGAAGTAGTAGAAAGTGGGAGAAGTCCAAGGGAGACCTCCTCCGTCCCCTGCAAGCAGCGACTGAATCTGACGCCCTGTTCCATGCCCAAGGGAGAGCTCCTCCATCACCCTGCAAGTGGAGACGGGGGGGGAAGGATACAGGCGATCTGGATGTGCTGCACGGTGACAGCAAGCAGAGACAGGCGGGAAGCCTTTCGCTGCCTGCCTCTGCTTGCTGCTGCAGTTCAGCATGGCTTGATCCCCTGCCTTTCCCCCCTCTGCCTCCGCTTGCATGTTGATGGAGGAGGTTTCCCTTGGGCATGAAACGGAGTCAGTTTCAGTCGATGCTTTGGAGAACCTCCTCCATCACCCTGAGGAGCATGAGAGCAGCAAGACCCCAAAGGTTGAAGGGAGGAGCCAAGAGAGAAAACCTCAGCATCGAATTGAAAAAAACTTGGAAAAACCGGAGACGGGAAGGCCAGGAGTGGAGATTCAGATTTATTATAACCGGTTTGCCGAATCAACAAAAATTACGTATTGGTTCTGTTGAACCAGTGCGAACTGGCTGAATCCCACCACTGTATCTTGATGAAGTATATAGTAATGTTTAACTCCTTCCTCCTTCAGTAGATAAATTGCACTAAAGACAGTGTGAGGAACAAGATCTATCCTTCTTTTTAAAGTTTCACATTAATCCAAAAGTCTGCAAATTGCAGGTTTTATAAAAATTGCTTACAGCAGTATTTCTCAAGCTTGAAATCTTTAAGATGTGTGGATTTCGACTCCCAGAATTCCCTAGCCAGCCAAGGTAGAGAAACAATGGCTAGAAGAGTGAGCCAGAAGATAAAAATAGTGATGAATTAAATTTGGGGTGGTTGAATTCCCCCTGCAATGTTCTTCCTACCACTCCAGTTAATCATTGTCTTGGGGGAAAGGGGCATGTGGGTTACAATGCAAAGAAAGTAGTGGGCTGCAGGCTTCTGTGAGATATCTGGCTGGTCCAGAGGCATTTTCGTAAATAAAACTGATGCTCTAGACTTATTTATTGTTTGTTCATATAACTCATCAGATAAAAATACTCATGGTAATAATTATAAAGCCATAATGAATATAGTGTTAGTAAACAGTACCATTACAATTAACTAAAAACATTTTAAAAATCCACAATAAAACAAAAGTCACCAAAGATATTAGACCTCAAAAACAGGGTGGAAAACTATGGCCTTCCTTACCACACTAAAGGCTAGGAGACAGAAGGCCATGTATTAGGTGGGAAGTTATTGCTGGGATTCAGTCTAATCTGGTTTTGTCCTCTCCAATCCCTTATGATCCCTGGATAATAAGTGAGGACCCCTATACCATATCCAGTACAGCCAAAGGTAGAGATATGCAACTGGGTATCATCAGCATATTGATATTACCTAACCATTTCAGTTTTAGGTGATGTATTTCTATTTTTAGAATTAATTTTACTAAAAGACAATCTGGTGCACCTTGAGGAGGTGTCTATTGTCACATTGTTGCTTAGGCTTTCATTAAGCTATATGCAAGTAATAAAAAGCAAAGTAGTAGAAAATGAACATTAACACACCTGGAGATTCTTTTTTAAAAAAACAAAAAAACAGAAAGAAGGAGAAGGACTGTTTCTAAGATCTACCAAAGAAACCAAATCATCACAGAGTAACTGTGAAGTTACAAATCCTTTTATCATGCAAACTTTCTCACGTTGCATCTAGAACCATATTCTATATTCCATAGCTGCTTTTATCAGATTTAGCATTATATTGTTTGAACAGCCAGCTCCAAGCTGATTTTCATAATGAACTGTGGATTCAATAGATTTAACCATTTTGTACAAACATCCAATGTTGAATTAACTGCATAAAATCTCAAATTAGAAATTCTAACTTCAGAATGTAGTATTTGGATATTCTTATGAAAGATGATATATATATATATATTGTATGTGGGATCCAAAATTATGGCTGAGCAGGACCATCACTAGACCATAAAAATGCCACAAAATAATTATACTTTAATAGGTGAGTTGTCACAAAAGAAGAAAAGAAAAGAAAAAGCCAGGAGACAGAAAAAACCAAAAATGTATCCAAGCATCAAGATTAAAGAATGCTAAAGAACGTCTGTTAAAACATAAACTTATCTCATTTGTTAATGAATTCTGAAGAACTTGGAACTTTGCACATTATTTTGTGGCAGTTTGATGGCCCTAGAATGGTAAATGCTAGATGTAAACTGAGTGTATTAGGAACATGAATTTTGGAAGCTGATCCTAGAGCTATTCTGCAGAATTAATATATGCACCTGTGGTATTCAAGACAACTTTTTTACAATTTTGAGCAATTTTAATTGAGCTTTCGAAATTCGTGTTCCTAGTAAACTGTGTTTACATCTAATATTTAGTACAGCCTCTTTCCCAGCCAATTCATATTATAGTTTTGGACCAGGTGTTTACATATACCCACAACTTCAACTCCAACTTACATGTTTTGACAGCTGCTTTGGAACTTAATCATATTGTTAAGACTTCTACAAATGTTTCCACTATATGCACATGTTTTTCTGAACTACAGCTCAGTTATTTATTGCATAGTTTCCACATAATGGCTAATGTATTTGGCAAATATACAGTACCTGATAATCTTTAGGTAGATTTCGATTGATAATCCATTTTAGAAGAATCTAGATGAAAGTTGGATTAAAAGCAGAACAATCTATAATGAAATACAATTCTTGCCTGCATTCACTGGGCAGAGGCACTTCCCAATCAGACACTGCTTTTGCTACAGAAGCCCTCACAAAGATTCCTATGCCTTGAAAAGATTTTCTGGTTGATAGAGTTAAAATAAAAATGGTTTTACATTGTGCTCTCTAAGCTTGGTTGCATTTTGCAATTCTTGCAGAAATCATGACATCCAGTATTGCCAGAATGGGTGACATCTTAGGAGCAACTATGCCTTAAAAGGGGGTGTTCATTGTTTTTGACATTTGATGCTGAAATTTCTTTTTAATAATTTTTGTCATGTTGTGTATCTTCCACAAAATGCATGACAGAAGCAGCTCCATGTTCGATAACAGAGCCTTTCTTGGCAAAAAATTGTACAGCTGCAAAATTTACTCCCCATAAAATATAAACACTGAGTACACTGAGATTCTGAAGCCGTAGGTGTGAACTTAAATGGACTCCAGAAGATGGTGGAGGACAGGAAGACCTGGAGGAACGTTGTCCATGGGGTTGCGATGGGTCGGACACGACTTCGCAATTAACAACAACAACACTGAGATTCAAGATTGTTTCCACTAATGGAACAAGAGAAAGTAACAGGTGCCAAGTGTAACACAAACATTCAGTACAGCCAGCATTCTGCTATTCTATCATTTTCTTCTCATAAATTTGGCATTTGCTAGGAAAATATCCCACCACTGAATGATGTTACAGTACTTCTAAGAGGTATCTTATTAGTTCTCCATTAACTAGTACGAATAGCTAAACAGTCACAAACAAAATTGTGTTATTTCCTGTGCTGCTTTGAGGAAAACTCAAAGTTACAACATCTGAGAATGAACAAGAAAAATAAAACTTTCAGAGAATGCCATTAGCACAGTCCTGCTCTATAATTTTACTCTTTCAGCATGACCTTTGGTACTATAGAAAACATACTCTGGTGAATTTTGAATTTTTAAAATAGGCATGTTGTTGTTACTATTATTTAAGGAAAAGCTATTCTATTTGTCTCCAACATACTGATCCATACTGTTGTCATTGTCTTTATTTTCTATTTTATTTAGGAATACAGTATACATTACATACAGCAATTGCAAGCACCTTTTTTCTTGTTCACAGACTGATGTAGAAACGGGATCAAATACTGTATTGTATTAGTTATGCTGACTAGAAATAGCAGAAATTTTAATCCAACAGATCAGGAGTGCAGATGTTTGGAAGGTTGATGCAAATAAACAGCCATCATAAATATTAGCATCTGCAGGATCAAACATCATCTTCATTTTATACAACTTTATGATCCAATGAGTGGTGTTTTCTTTAAATAATGGAGAATAGTTCTGCTTTCTTTCTCCTTTCAAACCATTATTTTGATAATTTGTAAATTCCTTTTGAAATAATGTACTCTATGATATTTCTGACAGTTATCCAGCTGCACATCACAAACACAGAATAAAACTTCATTAACTAATTATGATTAGAAATCTTGATAAGTTATAAATTTATAAATCCAGAAAAGTGGATGATTAATTCAAAAGCTTGGCTAAACTAAAAATCCCAGATAAAAACAGTGATGCTTCTACATTCAGTATGAAGCCTTTTAATTAAAACAAAAGTTTCAAAACAAAGCAGCTTGCCAAATCTCTGAACTCTGATACTCTGAACAGTATCTAGTAAACTAGGAGTCCAGTTCCTGAAATAGAATACATACCACCCACTCCCTTTCTACTATCATTTGTATATCTTAAAATATGCCCTGCCCCCAATTTGTGATCTTTAGTATTTTACCAAGGTATACAATATATACACACCCATCTACTTGCTCTAGCTTTTCATCACGTACTTACAAGTTGAAATGATCCATTTTTTCCTGTTAAACACAACTACCCTGATCATTGATAAATTAGATAATCTAACATTTTCTGCATATCATTCAGGTTCTCAGCCAACAATATGGCATCAACCGTACACAAATCCAACTAACTATGCATTCCTAACAAATACGTATTTAGTTATATATACACTAAATCTTCATTAGAACATTACAGATCTCTATATTTGTTCTCTTCTCTTTTTGTTCTATATTTTGGAATACCTCTGAATAATTCTGTCTTGTTTTATAATTGACAGTATTTCTGATATTTATACACTACTATCATGTTTTTCTGCAGTTTTCTCTTCTGCAGGCCAAACATATTCAGTGCTGTCAACTATTCCTCATTAGTTTTTGCTTCTAGACTATTGCTTTGATGGTAGTCCTCTGGACATGCCTCAGTTTGTCAATATCTTTCTTAAAATGTAGTGCCCAGCCCTATACATAGTATTCAGGAGGAGTGATAACTTCGCTGGATCTTGACAATATACTTCTGTAGATGCAGTCTAGGGTTGGGTTTTGTTTTTTTGCAGCTGCATCATAGTGTTGGCACGTTTTCCGCTTGGGTTCAGGTAAGGCAGATCTTGTTTTGTGTTAACATGTATTGCTACTAGCATAATCTCTTCCATTCTATACTTATCTCTATGCATTTTTCATAACTAAATGAAGGATTAACATTTTACTGGAGTGTGACATATAAATATAATTGATTTATGGATCTCCAATGTCACATATATGCACCACAGTCTTGATGACATCAATTTATACTTTCCAATATTATAATCCTTTCATTTTTAATTAAGCCTATACCTTTACTTCTCTGCGTACATTTATCAATAATATTCCACAAGATCAGAACCCCTTCACTCACTACATCCATCCTATTTCTCTTAATTTCATAGAAATACAATGTATTTATTTCTCTTTCATTCATTTCAGTGGCTAATTTTTGCTCTTTACCATTTATTTATTTTATTTATTAAATGTTTATGCCAACCACTTATACAATGGCTCTGGGTGGCTTACACTTAGATTTACTTCTAATCACAAATGAGCTTACAAATATTGCCACCACCTGGATCCATCGTTGCTTTGGTTAGTTGAAGCTTTAATTTAATATTTTTGTAATAACACTGAGAAGGAGTGGAATTTGTTAAGACTCTTAAGGATTTCCATCCAATATGCAGCATTCCCTGCTAAAGATAAGTGCAGTACCAGTCAGTTTCGTATATTTTGGAAATGCATCACAAGCAGAAGCACTGCTCAGTTTTATCCTAACCATATACATGTTATTATATGCAAACCATGTTATTCAAAGTAGAGGCTATTATGTAAACCAACACCAATTAGATTTGTGCATTGTATTGGCACAAAAGCTTAAAGTCAATCTAGCCAGAAAAAAAAAATCAATGTATTTTTACAAGTATTGAACAAAATTCCACCTGTCTTATTTGTTATCTATAATGAAAAAAATAAAGCAGAAATTTAACATACAAATAAAGGATGACAGCAACAAAGGTTATTAAATAACCTTTCATGACATTCCTGTCACCTTTTTCAAAGCTGAAAAGCACAAAAAGATTGTGGTATGACATACCTAAAGAACTGCTATAAAAAGTACCATTCATTATCATAATCATCATAATTATTTCATTATCATCACCAGCATTTTTACAATATAAACTATTGTTTGACACACTCTAATTAGAATTTTGCATTATATGTCTATAGAATTTTAAGGAGGCTGAATTATTTTACTTCAAATGAAGATGCTTGGTCCATAAAGCTGTGTCAGATTACAAAGGTGTTCCTTGCCAAATCTTGTATCAACTTTTACTATACTGTTATGTTAGGAGTCGTCACTTTTGTACTATAGGAAATCCAAACTGTAGCAGTTAACCTGTGGTCCTTACAGTACACAGATCAGGGAGCACAAATAATTCTGATTATTTTACTTGTCATTAATGACTTCTACTGTCACTAGCAATTTGTAACATTGTCCTAATACAGGGGTGGGGAACCTTGGCTCTTTTATGACTTGTGGACTTCAACTGCCAGAATTCCTGAGCCAGCATGGGTGACATAGCTGGATACATTTTCAGTTATTAGGGTGGAATCTAAACCAATTGAGTTTTTTTTTTAATGAAATCTACTTAAAATGGATAGTCTACATATATATTTCTAACACCCCATTTCCCCCAGACATTGAGATAATGAATGCAATTCAGCAGCAAAATAACCAGTTCTACTCCTCACCCAAATTAAGAGGCAGAATGGAAGTAGGAGGCCTCTTGGAGCCTTTGACCATTAACTCCTTCAAAAACTCAAGTAAAAATACAGAAAAAAAAATAGCTTCACCATTCCCAGGAATGCCACAAAAGACTGGCAGGTAGAAATGGAACCCTTCAATCTTCTGGGTTATATGATTGTCCTTAACAATAGGACATGCAGATTCTGGCAAATTTGTGCTACAAGTTCTTGTTTACACTTAGCTTAGCAAGGACATAAGGCTGGCTGGTTGCTTCCCTGGAATTCACAGTCTGTTCCCCTCAAGCTGCAACATTTTGATTTTACAAAACTCTAATGCGTTTTCAGAATTATAAGAGCAGTTTAATGTAGTGATTAAGATATCAGGCTAGAAACCAGGAGGTTGTGAGTTCTAGACCCATCTTGTGCACAAAGACAGCTGGGTAACCTTGGGCTACTTGCTTTTTCTCAGTCCTAGGAAGAAGGCAATGGCAAACCACTTTTGAAAAACCTTGCCAAGAAATTCAGAGACTGGTCTAGGCAGCCTCCAAGAATCTGACACAAGTGAATGGAAGAAATTGGGAATATGCTACAGTTGGCCTGGGATCACTAGTATAACTTTCACTGAACAGTATTCTCAATATTATTATAGTATAGTATAGTATTTTGTACTACAGTACTGTAGTACAAAAATCTGTTGATGTTGATGTCAATTTACTACATATTTGAAATCATGCTATTTATAGTTTTTGGAAATGTAATTGCTTCTCTAATGTTTGTATTTTAACTTTTCACTTGTATCCTGGTGGTGGTGTCCACAAATTTGTTGGGCTTAATTGTTTAACTATATCCCCAAGTCCCAGTGTAACCCCTATTTTTTAAAATAAATATATTTATTTGTTTCTGAGTCTTTTATTAATTTTCTTTTCATTTCCTTGAGTTTAAACAATATGGCCAGCCATGTGCAACTTTCTATAGTAGTCCTCAACTTACAACCCCAATTGAGCCCAAAATTTACATTGCTAAATGAGAAATTTGTTAAGTGAGTTTTGTCCCATTTTACAACTTTTCTTGTCACATTTGTTAAATGAATCATTGCAGTTGTTACATTAGTAACACAGTGAATCTGCCTCAAACTGATACACACAGACTTGTTATGTGCAAAAAAAAAAGGTGTAGTTTTGACTACGGGATATTACCCCACAGGCCAGTGTTCTATTCTATGCTGTTTGAGAGGTGTATGGACAACTTCAGTATGAGATCAGCACATACTAAATCTCAGTTTTATTAAGGAGATTCATATTTATTAATTCTTCCTATTAATACTAAGAAACAATTATTCATATAGTAGAGTGTAGTGGATTTTTTCAGTGTCAAAGCTGTAATAATCCACTCACAACTTCAAATGTTTTCCATAATGTTTTATTTTCTAAGGACTCATCTAGCTGCTCCTTAGTTTGGTTTTTTTTTTTTTTTTTTTTTGCAATTTTTCTTCTGCTTATAGAGAGCAAATTATTCTCCAAGCAATACACTTCCACTTCAACAGCCCTTATAATTTAGAAAGTACTTTAGGAAGGCCTGGAAGCCTAAATTTTTCCTATCAAGTATTGTTCTTAAGTTTTTCAACTAGTTCCATTTTTTCTTAGTTCCTTTCCTTGAAATCTTTGACCCCAGTTTTGTCTGTGTAAGTTTTCTCACATAAACAAACAAACAACAAACGGACAAGGAATGATGTTTGACTCCCTGAGATGGAATTGATTAGTAGAAAAGCAAGAGAGCAGAAGGAAGAGAGGCACCAAGTGAAGCTAGGCAATAAAGAACTAACTCTCCAAAAAGGAAGATTTAGCAGGGTGGTAATTCTCCTACATATGAAGTATGTTCTCCCTGAAATAGGTTTGGAAAATATGTTCTTGCTCTAGATATAATGCATCCTAACTTGTTACAGTGTAGACATGGGTTTCTGACTTGTTTTGAGTGCAGGGATAATCCTGCAATGTATCTGGTTTCAGTAGAAGTCAGCCAACAGTATGGAATAGAAATGTTCTCTCCAAAGGCTGAATTTCCTCGGGGAAAATCTATTGCAAATAATAATCTAATAATGCTTACCTGAATATTTCTATAATTCATGCATTCCTGGTATATTTACCTGAAATATGCCAGATTATGAGATTTGATAATCCTACAAATTTTTTCATGTAAAATTGTTTATTTTTTAATTTTCTATTTCATATGCAGAAGAGAAAAAAAAGAAATAAAGGAAAAAAGAAAACATATCCCAAAAGAAAAAAAGGGAATAAGAAATAATTACATATGAAAAATATATCCTGACATATTTTGGTTTTCAAACTTTAGCTGTTACAGAGAAAGGAATCTGAATCCTCCATTTAATGCAGTCTCAATAAAACCTGCTTTGGCTTCTGCAAATTTTCTCAACAAAGGATCCAACTTAAGTTTCTAGGGGCTTATTCACTCTTTGCAACAAATCCTAATTCTGGTCATTGGTAATTTTAAAGCAATGCAATGTGAAACAAAACAAAATCTCTAATACACACATCATGTAAATTTAATGTAAAAGGTGTTTTGGTTCTCATTCATCTGGATTCCAGTTCATATATAACACTGCCCTGAGCATTTGAAGAAATTATCCTCAAGGTATAGCTGAAAATGGAAGAAAAACAAAATGTGGCAAATACATAAACAAATAAGCGTATTTTCCAAATCTCGTATATCCCATTTATCCAAAGAAGACAATAAATGGTAATACCATAAATTAGTAAAATGATAAAGATAAAAAAGAAAGCATCACATCTACCTAAAACCAGTTTCATCACCACCTTGTATCATAATAAACTATCTGTAAAAGAAGAACACTGCAAGAACCTGCTAGTAACATTTAGAAGAACTTAGCCACCCTTATTGAGTACAACTCTCCAAATTCTCAGCCAGCCTGCTATCTTTCTAGCTAACAAAATCTGGAAATGAGAATCCAAACACCAATGGAAAGCAACAGTTTGGGGAAGGCTGAACTATATCATAGCTACAAAAAGTTTCTAGAAAAGCCAAATAGTAGCCAAACTCCTGTAAGAGAAATATACTGGTTTACTGAACATTTCTGGGGAGGACCTCCCACACACTGTTTTATAAGCAAGCTCAACAGTAAAAACAGCTTGCCTTCGGTTTCCTCTGTTGATAATGCAGTCAATAGGAAAAAAAGAAAATCTAACAAATTGGTCATTGCAGGTAATACCTGAAATGACAGCCATTTAAAGCTTAGTACTCAAGTCTGCAAAATTGCAAAAATGCCTTGATGTTTCGAAAGAGAGATATTTTTTAAAACCTAAAATAACACTTGTGTTTGATGAGAAACATTTTATATAATTTGCAGAATCAGAGAGGAAAATGGAAAGATGCACCAATACTGGAATGATCTTCTCATGGGTGGGGAAGGAACAAAAACAAAATGTCTCTGCAATGCATAAAAAAAAATGGCGAATAATTATTTCCTCAGTGCTCTCTTTCTATGGGTTGGGGGGCATTTTTCTTTCTCTGCTAGGAGAACGTTCAATCTATCATTAGACATCTATAACCACGAGCAGTCAGAGTCCAGAAAAGCATTGCCACTTGATTCTGTCAACTGTAAACATTAGCTCTGGAGCAAATAAAAATGGAGCCCACCTTAGTCTTAATAATTAGAGCGTGTATAATCTGGAAGCAGTCTGCCTGCATCCTGCTGCTCTGCCATCTCACTTACAAAAGTAGATGGATTTAATGCTCTCGTTCTGCCAATTAACTCTGCATTAACTGGCAAGGATCTTCTCTGTGATGGAGGATTGGGGTGGAGGCAATTCAATTTCCATGGTGACCTAACCTCTTCACCTCTTCTACTCACAGCTGTTAGCTGTGCCAAATTATCATGCCCAAGAGATCCAAGATAAATGGCTATTAGGAAAAGTGAGATGAAAAATGGCAACATTCTTAGGCATAATATTTTTCGGTAGAAACTCAACACTGGTAGAAGTTTTTCAGAACAAGAGAACCTAATAATTTCATCTAATACTTCTCTGCTAATATCACCATTTCTACTCCCTGACAAACTTGTTTCAAAACCAGTAAAACTGGATTTTTAAAATAACACCATTACCACCATAATAACAGAGCCATGAAGCTTCTGCAGCACATTATGCACAATTAAAATGTCTGACCTCACAAAACCAAGCCTCACAAATAATTTATGAAAGATTGAGAATGCTTCTGCTCATCATCAGAAAACAGCTTGCTCAAGTCACAAAGAGGATTAATACTGAGGTACAACTGCAGAGAGAAACTTCGCAGAAACTTCAGTAGTAAAATAAAAGCTTAATACAATTTCCCTTTTTCATTTGAAAGCCTTTCCTCAAAATCAAAATAAAGACCTAAATAGTAATCCATATGAATTGCAATGGATTAACATTTTCCCCAAAATACTGAGGCACACATTCTGATGACTATATAATTATCCAGAGATTTCAGGAGATATGAATCCTTTACCATTCTAAGAACAGAGGAGGTGGAACACCCCCCCACACACACACACCATTTATTCTCTCTGTGGTGGTCCTTTGTTTCTTTCCTTCTTCTTCTTCCCAATACATCTTTTGTCTTACATTCTCCTCTCTTATCGTATGCTTGACTCCTTTTGTAAATGAGCTTGCTATCACTCTCCTGATACACACAAGCTATATAGACCATTCAATTCCTTTCATTCTTGTTAGCATAAAAAAGATTGTGAAAAAGCAAGGCAATATTTCCGTAGCGGTCAACATGCATATACATTCAGCACGAAAATGGTTTTTACACATAACTGATGCCTGACTATTGGGAAGAATAATGAATGATTCTAGAATAATTTCAATAAAACAAAAATCAATGCTTTGGAGGTTTGTTAGTGCCATTTACACATAAGAAACAAATAGTTAAATTTCTCTCACCAACAAAATACAGAAAACTCCCACATTGTTATAGGATGCAGATTCCCCCATTGAGAAATATATCGGCAATTTCTAAAAATGCTCTTTTGCATTATTTACCATTGAATGTTAGATAACCAAAGGCAATTATTCCTTTGCATTAAAAAAATAATGCATGTATATTTCATTGCTCAGTAAACAGTCACAAAGAAACAAGAACAAATTCACATATATTCACACAACATGCAAAACTGTGCTCCAAATCATGCACACTCAGAGTTTAAGCATTTTTAAACTAAAATAATCACTAGGTCATTAATAACAAAAATAACCTAGCAATTATTGAAAAAGTCTGTTCCCCATGCTTGCATTGATTTCCTCTTTCCCTTTTCCAAACATGCAAAAACTAAAAGATACATACACATGAACACAGAAACACACAAGCAATGGATTAGAAAAGCAGCAGATAAAGAAAATTAAAAGCATCAGGGTTTAAAGTGCTATTCTCTTGAACATAAAAAGATTCTGAAATTGAAAAGCTGATCGCGTGCAGAAATTTGAACTCCTGATTTTCATGGCATGCAATCATCAAGGAGACAATTTCTAATTCAAATAAAAGCAATTTTGTTTAAAAACAGTAATTGGTACAAATGATTTTTTCCTTCTCCTTTTTTATTTTTTATTTTTTATTATTATTATTTTTTGCTTTTCGACTAACAGTCTCTTAAACCCTGCATGCTGCAGTGCTTAGCCTCTGGTCTGCATCGGCCGGCCGTGAGAGAAGAAGGCTACCTGAGAGGGTTCACAGTGCCATCTCATATCCATGTCTGCCTGGCTACCCTGCGTGCTTATAGCTTTTTTTCTTAATTCTTAATGGAAATCCTAGGAAATTTAGTCCATCCTCTGAAATCAATACTGGTGACAGGAGAGCTCCCTGACTCAGTGGGAGATCAAGATGATAAATTGTCTGCGCATCAGCCCGGCCTATCAGTGCTCTGCACACAGATGGAAGAGGAAAGGGGGAAAAAACACAGAGAAAGAGCTCGGTTGGTCACATGCTTGTGGAGAAGCCAATGGACAAATCGCTTCTGCAGTAGAGGATGCTGCAGTTTCTTCTGCGGATGAAAAGTGCTGTGTTTCACCATTGGGTACCACTCTAGTCAATCTGCTTTCTCTCGCTCTCTTGTTCTGAGATTTAAGGAGTAATGCTACTTATTTTCATAATACAGCCACCCTTCTCCCCCTCCCACACTCAGATTTTTTTCCTTATAATGAAACTGTAAAAATGTGATGTGGAAAAAAGGGAGGATAGAGCAATAAAGCCCCTCACTGTGATCCCACTTAAACTGTTTTGATCTATTCCCCTTCAGATGATTACTGTGTTTTGCCTCATATTAATTTGGAGCCTTAAACAGAGCAATTAGCACACAGCCCTCAATCCAGGATGCCTCGGAAAAGCCTTCTGACTGTAATTATCTTTTTTTTTTAAATACCCAGGCTAATCAATGGCATTTGCCGTGTGCATGTTACACTCTGTAATTAATGTTTTTCGAACAATGAATCTATAAAGACAATGAAGCAATATAGAGAGATACATTATAGAGAGGCTGCTGGCGCTAATGAGAGCTGCAAAGTTTTAAAAGATTCATGCTCAACTAGGCTAGGCATGTGATTTTGAAGGGGGAGAAGGAACAAAAGGAAGAAGCTCCAGCAATAGTTTTCAAAGCCTCTTGCATATAAGTAGGTCAGCAAACAGAAAGAAAAGAAGGATCTATGTAGCCCGGGGGACTTCCACAAAACTAGGGAATCAGCTAATCAGATAACCTATGAATAGAGTCAGCCGATCAAAAGACGTAGATCAACAAGGTACAGATAATGAGGTTTCTGCCACATATAGTATTTGCATTATTAGCAATTTACTGTTAACACTACCCTGCCCAGATAAAATATCAACAACTATTTCCCAAAAGAGCAAAGAACCAGCTGCAAGACATGTTTTTGCAAACAAACCACATCTGTTTTATTATTCATCCATCAGCAAATCAGAGATATGATATGATTCTTCCTCATGATATATCACATCACCTTTGTTAAAGGTAAACAAAAAATACAGGTGATCCACATTTAATAACTGCATTGGGCAGTGACTATTCACAAAAACAATTGTAATAATTTATTTTCTGACCAAAGTGCCCATTTAGGACAACAGAAGTCTTTATAACAAAAAATCTTTATAGGAAAAATATAATATAATAAAAATCTTCAGTGTGAAACTGATTAAGTTCTGGCCAGTTTCAGGTAGCAGCTACCAGCCAGGCAGGATTCTAATCAGCTAATTAAGGTCACAGAGGTGAGCTTGTTAACTTGCTATTAGTACATTTAAGGAAGTGCTCGGCTACAGGAAAAAACAGCTCTGGAAAAGATAGGTTGTTTAGTAACCATTTTACTGGAACCAATTGCAGTCACTGGATGAGGACTACCTGTAGCAAAATAGTCACTATATAGAAAAAATCAATCTGCCAGCAAAGATCTCTAGAGAATTATCAATTGTGTTGATAGCTAAATTTGAATCTTAATCTTTGTCCAGCTGTTGTAAAATCCACTACTGCCTGTAAATCTCATGAGCCCCCATGGTGTTGAGTCAAAATACTGCATTCCGATATTATAGCCAGTAAATGTTTTCAGCATTTTTAGTTTTACATTAAAATACAATTTTCTGATATGTTAATCCATCTACTCTGATATGATGCACTCATAATCTTATGGTAGGCTTACAATATTTTTACTGCACGTAATTTTCTCTTTACAAGTCAAGGATATCTCAGAACTACCTCTTTTTATTGACATATATGATACCCCGTTGAACTTAATGTGGCAGTTTGCAGAATAGGCACAAATTTGGATTCTACATTCAGAGGATAAAACCCCCATTTTCAACATTCTTGTTTTGTGTGTGTGTGTTTTTTAGTAGACTGTAATTGAGTCTTATATGGAAAGGGATGATGATAACTCCTTCCTAATAAATGTTCTGGAGGAAACAGAAATCAATTTTTGTCTGCTTTTCAATAGATACCTTCATTCACTTATTTGCCAACAATCAACAGTACAGTTCTCCAAACATAAACCAATGCACATGCATGTATGACTTCCCCTGGAAGATATATAAGTGATTGATAAATATCTTTAAATATTCCTCCTGACATAATTACAAGCACATACCATACACATAAGCATGTATTTTGTTGCCATTACTGTTACTGTTATCTTTTTGTTATGGATTTAAAAGTTTGAACAATTGAAGCAGTTGTAAAATCATCAAAAAACCCAAACAGTATTTGCAAACAGAAACCACTTCATTTCATTGAAAAAACAATGGGAAAAAATCAAATTCTATTTCCCTTCCCCCATTTTTTGGGGGGGGAGGGGGCATAAAGCAGAAACAAGCCTTAGAAAAACTCTCAATGTTTCTGGATGCTTTTCAGGTGTCATATCCCTGTTATGTTCCAAATTTTGACCTAAAGATATCCCATTTGAGCTTACAATAGTTGTGGTAAAGTTGAGATGGATTATTATAGCCATCCCTGAAATGTTCTGAATTTGAAAGAGTCACAGTCTGGTTGAACTTGAATCATCTATTCAGAGCTATTTTAACTTCAAAGCATTGTTAGGGTGTTTAGGGCAACCGATTTCAAAATTATTTTCCAACCCTTAAAACAAGAGCTTTAAATGTTTTACATTTTAAATACTTTGAACAGCCCAACTAATATATACATACACATTAGGGAAGAAAGGAGATCTATTTAGTTCACAAGCTTATGTTTGCAACATAATATATAAAGAATATAATCTTCTTTTGCTTTTAAACCTAAAATTCAACAAACTACCCGACAGATTTGAAAGAAAGTGTCATGGTTCCAACAGACAGAAACGAATAAAGCAGAACTCTGGACTTGCAAATTCCTCAAAGAACATGTTTATTAGTTACAGACTATTGGCATGATCAAGAGTGAAACCAAGTCTACATATACAAGTAACAATTTTCCAATACAAAGTTAAATGTCCACCCATAAAACTATGCAAGCAACTATGTTCCCCAATATGATTATTTGTTGGGCTTTTTATGCAACACCCAGCCTGCAGTCTCGGGAATAGTCAGTGACCTTGGTTCCCATGGGACAAAAGATTATTTTGACTAATGAAGCACCTGGGCAATCCCCTTCCCTCTGTTCTATGTGGCAACCTAGAATGAGAAGGAAAATGGCTACAGCCATGCTCATTTGTAGAGTTGACAGAAAGAGAGAGAAAGAGATGAATAAAGAAGAAAAGAAAGAAAGAAAGAAAGAAAAAGAAAGAAAGAAAGAAACCAATTCTCCCAAAATAAGACCCAACCAGAAAATAAGCCCTAGCATGGTTTTTCAGGATGTTCGCAATATAAGCCCTACCCCAAAAATAAGCCCCAGCATTGAGGTTGCCCTGGTGGGAGGGATGGGTGGGCATGGCCAGCTCAATATCGCTTGTGTCAGGGGGCACCTGTGGGGGCCCGGGCAGGCTGGGGGGGAATCCAGAAGTCTCTGGCAGAGGGGTACAGGTTCCAGGGCCTGATCCACCAGAGGAGCCTCACCAACTCTCTCAGGCCACATGGGGAAGCTCCAGGGCGGCACAGAGCTGGGAGGGAAGTCCGGCTGCCTCTCAGGGATGGGGGCTTCCTTCCCTTCCTGTGCGCTGGGGCCATTGCAGCTGAGGTTCGTTCCGCGTGTGTGTCGGAGCTGGAGGACAAGGTTGGAAGGTGTCTGAGCGTGCAGGGGCTGCATCATGGCATCACTTCCACATGGCACCATGCAGAAGTGGCAGAAGCACAAAGGGGAGGTGGCTGTAGGTGCGTCCAGCAGGCCGGATTGCATGCCTCCCCCATGCATTCTGCCTGCTGCTGGGGCCACTGCGGTGGGGTGGGGGTGGCTGCCCCTGAGCACTTGGATTGCTAACTTCAGCCTGCTAAATCAATCACCCTGGCTAGAATTGGGTGCAACAAACTAGCCACCAATCCGCTTGCTTGCTGCAAATCCAGATTGGAGCCCTTGGGCTGCTCCTTCCAGCCCATTTTGGAGCCCCACCCAATTGCTGCAGGGTTTTGTTTCCAAAGACTCTCTGCAAGGCTCCAGACAAACCGAGATTCAGGACTGAAAAAGCAGCAATGGGAGCGAAGGGCTATTCAAAGGAGGAGGAAAAATGATAAAGTGGAAGAAGCCACTCCCGAACAGATGAGGTGAGGCAGGTGGCAGGGTAAGAGTGGTGCCCCGCTGCCGCCCCTGCATGCCCGGCCCTCACCTTCCAACCTTGTCCTCCAGCTCTGCCGCACACACGGGATGAGTCTCCTACCTGCCACCCCACCCATGACGGCCCTAGCTCCCCCCCTGCGCCTCTGCCTCCGTCTGCTATTTGGAAGGCAAAAAACTAAGACATCATCTGAAAATTAGCTTTAATGGGTCTTTTGGAGCAAAAATTAATATAAGTCCTTGGCTTATTTAGGGGAAACACGATATTTCTTTTTAACTAATTTTTCTTTACTATATCGAAAAATCTGTTGAAGTAGCAATATTGTTGATAGATTCTTAAATAAACAGCCTGTGCAGGGCCTGTTAACAGTTAGTCCCTTACAGTTCGTGGTAAAGGAAAGGGCACAAATACAAATGGCACCAGTATTTTTTCTAATATCAATGTGATAAGAATTAGTGAAGGACAAAAAGTACAAGTGGCCTATTTTCTTATATTTTTGGCTGGGTTTTTGGAATGATGCCTAGTTTTGATCCACTGATGTTGTTCCAGATTAGCAACAGGCAATAATTTCTTTCATTACCCTTGGAGTTTCTATTTCAAGACAGAATTTCAACTCCCTGAAGCTGTTTTTGAAACTAGGCAAGGACTTCGTAGACAGCTGATTCTTGTTAACTCTGTGAGGTTTCACAGGTCCTCTGTGGGAGTAACTAGTCTACTTTCCAGGTCTCCTCCCTGTCCTTCCTGTAGCAACCTGCCTCTGGCCACTGTCTGCATTTGATATGAGCACCTTAGACTTTCACATCTGGGGAGTCAAAAAAGTCAATATGGAAGTCACGACCATGTAATCAAAGTCCCGTTCCTTTTTAAACCTGCATTGTGATAGCATATACCTTTCTCACAGTGGTTAGATCATAAGGAGAAGAAAATAAAATCTCTGAAATCTCTTTAAAATGCTGATTTTGGCATGTCCAAGGAATTGTCCGTTAGATATCAGTCAGCATGTCCTTGCTATTTTCGGCAATATTCATTATATCTTTGAACTGCCAAATTTGACAGGTAATCATTATACTGCAAGTTTAATTTTGTAAAACAATGCACTTTCTGTGCAAGAAGTAACAATACCCTTCATGGATTATATTATTTATTTCCATTTTTAGGTGTTACCAATAAAGCCAAACAGGTTTCACTCAGACTGGATATTACTAAATATGATATTAGATCCTTAGAGACAAATAAACCTTTGAATTTGTTTTTAGGAAGCAAAATGGTCCTTGTTCTCTTGAACAGTTCCCACAGAATGTTACAGTGTGCCTTTATTTTCAGAATACAGAGAATCACTACATATCCCTGACTTTTAAGAGACCTCTCTCCTTTCCTCTTTACACATTCATACAGAGAATTTTTCATAATATTAACCCATGCCTATGGCTCCCTTTGCACAATGGTTTTCTAGTCAAGGAATGACTATTGCCACAATTGTTATGAAATCAAACATGGAAAAGTGTAATAAAATCAACAGCAGCAAAACAACAGCAACACTTTAATAGTGCTGAAAATCTCTACAATCTGATCAATATAAACCTGGAATTTGCAATCTGGCTGTCAGTCAATGAAACTTTCTGCAAGGCTTGAACAAAGTAAACTTGTGATAAAAATGATGATAGTGAAAACAAAGTTATGGCCAACCCTATGAAGAGAACTGCACATAGCTTGCTCTGCCTGATCTTAAAATGGGAGGTCATACCTGGCCAATTCTTGGATTGGGTGATCACCAGAAACTGCTAGATAGTGAAAGCGAAAAAGTAACATAAAAGTAGGCAGTAGCAAATCATTTCAATTCATGGCAAATCACTTGCTTTGGGGCCTGGGCACTGTTTGGAGAATGTTAATTGTTTTTCTTGTTGTGGCTGTGAGCTTCCCTAAGTTATGATCATAAGGTGGGGGAGGCATATAGCTTTCCTAAATAAATACATACATAAATTAGAACAATTTTCCGTAGGTTATACCTACATATACCAAAACAACAGTCGCCTTGGCAAGATGGGCAACATAGATATTTAATAATAAATAAAAATAACAAATAGAATAGATCCCACTTGATAAAACGCGTCCACGAAAGAGACCTAAAACAAGAATGATAAATGACAGTATTGCTGGCCCAGTTGGCAAAAGAAAGCTCAGGATTATATTGGTTGGAAACACATGGAAGAGGCCTTCATCCTAAAGTCAATAGACAATGGTTAAAATGATGATGATGGTGGTGGTGATGATGAGGAAAAATAAAAAAAAAATAGTTATGAGGGGAATACCAACTCAGTAGTTTCATTGGATAGGAATGTATTATTTACTTTAAATTCATGTGTATTGAAATGCAGTTATGGAGCTTATTGAGGGTGACTCATAAAACTGTCTGTATGAGTTAAATAAGCTTTGTTGCTATAAAATATTTGATTATGCCTTTCATTGAAAACAACCTCAAAGCAGCAATTCATTAAAAATAAAGGTTATGTTAATAGCTGATGAAGGCCAACTCATGGAACTTTTATTAAGAGATAACAAAAATAGGTTAAATGTTGGAGCTCAGCAGACTGCAGAGGACAGATCATTGTACAGAACAAATGCCAGCCTGCCTTCTTCAGTAACCCTAAAAGCAATTAATGACAAGAAAGGGAGGACCTTCCCTAAGGGATGGAACTATGTGGGAAAATAATCTCATTAGAGATATATTTCAAAGGAATCTGGTCCCAGTTGTATACATGCAATATAATACCTGCACAATGTTGCAACCCAAACAGAAGAAGGTCGGGGCTTATGTCACTATGTGGCTTGCACATTCTGACTCCCTTGCCTCCCAGCAGGTGCCTTGAACAGCAGTACCTCAGTACTTGATTGCTTCAAGGTTTTTCAAATTTGGCACTTGACTCATTTTGAAGCAAAAATCTTGCACCAAAGACTCCACAGTTCAATACTGAGTTACATATATTCTCATCTCTTGAAATAAATGATTTATCTACTCTTGTCATCATTAGGTAATCCTTAATTAAAGCTCTTATCTGTGCTCAATTAGACCTGTCACTTGTCCAGTAGCATTTTAGGCTTTTCTTCCACTGATTCATCTTTCCAGTCCTTCTAAAAAGCAAGTTGGTCTCTGGGATTCACACGCACATGACAGGCACAATCTGACCCAAGGTCACAGTCACTTGCTCATCCCAAGCAGCAATTAAAGCTTTGGTTGAGCCATGTACCATTTATTAATGTGGATGTGCTATCATCCACATTAATAACTGGAAGAGAATATCTAGACATGATCTCCAATAAACAATAGAAAATTTAATTACAGATAATTGTAACTGTATAACTATATAGAACTTTAATTCTTATGACTGTTCTTGACAGTGACTAATAGACTAGCATATCAAACAGTGTTGCAAATTACTGTCAAAATCTGTTATGCACTTGTGGCTTTAATAGGGATAATTGCATATCCTTTCATGACATGGATCTTAGGAAAATAAATATTTGCGAAGTGATGGGAAACCAGATTAAGTACTTATGATTTATCCTTATATATATGCTTAATTAAGTTAACAAATAGTAATACAGGTAGTCCTTGACTTATGGCCTTAACTGAGCCTGGCAATGGTCATAAATTGTGATGGTCATAAAAGAAGGTCACCATATGACTGGATCAGAAGTTAATGCTGTTTTTCAGCAAATCATTATAAATCATGGTCATCTGATTGCAGGTGCTGCAAATAGCCATTAACATGGGTCAGTTTCTAAGAACCCAGAACATGGTTATGTAACTGCATGTGGGTGACATCAGAACTTTGAAACTGGGTTGTAAGTAGCTTTTGGAGGGTTTATGGTGGAATATATTCCAGATTCCCAGGAGGGAAGGAGTGCATTCCTGAGGAATAAGAGACAGCAAAGTTTAGACAGTTGGGTTGGGAAGAAGAGAGTCAAATCAACTGCTTCCAAGAAGTTCTCACAGTATATCTTTAATGATGCAAATAGTTTGCTTTAGTTTGGCAAGATTTTTGTCTATAAGTGAGGGAAAATAAAGGATCTGCTTATGTTTTGGGATCAGACAGGATCTGTCCTAACTCTGAATGTTGCTAAATGATCAGTTGAAAATAGAAGACTACCTGCATGTAGAATATGTAGAACAACTATGGTTTGTTACATTCATATTCTGTCTTGTATATTTTTTAGATTTTCAAACCATTAATATATCTCAGTTTTTCACATCCTAGATCAGTACTGTGTGTTCATCTTTCCCCTATTTTGGATAATAGATGCAGGGAGAGAGAATAGATAGAAGCTGAACTACTATTTAAGTAGTAGTAATATGGAGTAGTTAACATTAGATAATGGATCCTAAATTAATAATTACAGATATCTTGTAATTTTTATTCTAGCACTATCCTGAGAAACTGTCATAACTAGATTTCAATTAGATTGGAACTTATAAAGTGCTTGCTAGGAAAGACTAGATAAGTAGCTTTTCATTATACTCAAATCTTGTGTTTATTATTTAGTTCTCCAAGACTTGAACTATAAAAATCAAATTGGAAGCTCAGACTTCAAAAAGCCCAACAGAACAGATCAGAAGTGGAATAACATGTAGCACCTGGAATGGTGGGAGAAACTCTGGGGCTCTGATAGCCCACTGATGTGGAAAATAGGTAGATACAGAGACAGACAGATTATAGTTACAATTACCATTCTAGTTTTCAAGAATGTCTCTAAATTCTAGTGTTACGCTAATCACCTCGTTCTTCAAAGGTAAAGAACCACCATTACAATGACAGGCATAATCAACCACCACTATAATTGCCTGGGTCTTTTATAAAGGTTAGGGCCTAATTTCATCTGGTCAAGAGTGAGCCTGATTATGCCAGATGTACCTCTTCTCAATATCAATTACTCCCTAGACTGGAATTCTGTTTTTTTTAAAAAAATATCTCTGTATTTTATAGAAATGACAGAAGCTTACAATTAAAAAAAATATGAATGTTAAAAAAGGGGAGGTTGACAAATTGATCACTCCAGAGAGTTTAGAATACTGAGCTCATAAATTACCGATTTTGAATTGTTATGTAGTAAACCGTGTTTATCATGCTGAATTAGAGTTATTGCTTATTTCTCCTAGCAGCCTCCTCTCCTTTAATAACTTCATGGCAGGATGCTATGAACAGTTGCAGATTGAGTAGGGCTGGTACACAGGGATAAGAATGTGTTTTTATAATGTTGCAAATTTCTAGGCATTTGAGAAAAAATACATTTGAGCAGGTTATATGTTTACTGAACCCTGCAAAGTGATAGATCAGTACTTCCAAGTAAAAAACAATTTTCCTAGCCATAGAACAGGATAGTCCCTTGTTCCAATCACTTGTAGATCTGCCCACCAAAATAAGCTATGATCTGATTCAGAAAAACTATTTATTTGATTCTGTTATGCATCGTGCTAATCTGAATCCTACATGAAAAAATAAAATGCCCATCTGTGGAATGAAGAAAGGTTAGCAGTAGAGAGATGTACAAAGGAAGCTGTTCATTATTCTCATTTCTCTCACCACACCTGTGGTAATGAATAAACATGTTTCATTGTTGATCCATATAAATATATAAATTATTCTTCAGATTACCCATTTTTTACCTTTGTGTTTTGTCCTGAGCTCACTTAAATAGAAATATCTTTTAGGAATCACGCATAGATATATAGTAATCTATCACTAAGCAAATGCAGCCTGGGTCTTTTCAGTATATTGTATTTGCTTATCAAATTTCTGTATAACCCAGCTCATCTTGTCTAAGTCACTCTTAGTGACATAAAAAATTCAAACATTTTCCACAAAATTCCAAAATTGTGGAATGAAGTACATGCTGACAACAGGTAAAAGATTAGATCTATTTTAGATTTTGGTATACTACTACAAACAAATGTTTTGCAACTTTTTTTCCAACTTTTTTATTATTTATTTTGCTGTCACAGACCAACATACAAGTGCAACAAAAGAAAACACAAGAAAAATATAATCACAAACAATTAATACCAGAAGCCTTACCTAAAGGGAATTACGTTCTCCTCTAATAGTTACAACACTTAAAAGAAATTTAGAAATGTTTTGCAATAATACTTAGCAACCAATCCTGGCTGAATCCTAATACTGTTCCTAACATCAGTATGCACACATTTTGGCAAGCACTAATATAGGGGATGCCCTTCCTGGCTGATTTTTCCTGGCAGCTGTTACTTTAGTGGCCAAGTGAAAAAGAGATGGATGCATGAAAAGACTCAAACAGATGGCAGAGCAAAGGGGTCAAACTAAATAAGAAAAATATTTTAAGGAAAACATGAATCTGGATGACATCTTCATGTCACCAAATCTTTTCTTTAACTTGCCCATAATATTAAGCTTTGCCAGGTTTGCTGAATGTTAATATGCTTAGGATTTAAAATGAAGACTTTTTGAAAATAATAAAATCCACAAAATCTGATTTGAAATCCTTCTGTTTTGGAGATTTAAATGTATTGTTGTTAATAGTAGTACAAACCTGGCTTTTGATGATAATTATGATTTAACAAGTTATAAAAGCAAACAAACAAAAAGACTGTACAAGATAGGGGCTTTCATAAGGAGCATTGATATAATGCATCTCAGAAAACGCTCTTAAACAATCCATTTTTATCACTGAATTGTGAATGCTATTTCAGGAACATAGGAAACTTAATGCCCTGCAAATCTTTTAACTCCTAGTAGCCCCTGGAAAGGGATAAGTGCACGTTTTAGTCTAAAACTTGTATAAATATCAGTGTGTCATGCTGTATTATAAAGTTGCAGTGATGGATAAATGATACACATTATTCTATCTAGAAAAGCTATGGGTACCCCAAAAGCTGCAAATACCATGTGGCTAACCTCTGTTGCATTTCCAGCAGCCACATAAAAAGCATCATCACCGTGTCACTCTTCTGTTGGAACTAAAAAAGTCCCCATAATAGTATATGAAATGTATCTTGGAATATTTAAAACAAATAAAAACAATGAATGGTTAAATTAATAATGGAATTCTAACGCGCTTTGATTGTTTTTATGAAAGCCTGCAAGTAAAAGTATATGATACAAGAAGCAGCTTTATATCAGGTCAAAGTTTGCCTGAGGTTTAAGCAATAATCCAAATAATCTTGAGTGCACTCCTTCTGTTTTGTTAAACTTTAGACTAGACTAGACTAGACTAGACTAGACTAGACTAGACTAGACTAGGACTAGGACTAGACTAGACTAGAGCTGAAAGGGACCTTGGAGGTCTCCTAGTTCAGTTCCCTGCTCGAGCAAGAGAACCCAAGTGACTGTCTAGCCTCTTTTAAAAACCTCCAGTGATGGAGTGCCCACAATTTCTGAAGGCAAGCTATTCCACTGGTTAATTATCCTCACTGTCAGGAAGTTTCTCCTTAATTCCAGGTTGCTTCTCTCTTTAATCAGTTTTCAACCATTGTTTCTTGTCTGCCCTCTAGTGCTTTGGTGAACAACCTGCCCCCCTCTGCCTTGTGGCAGCCCCTCAGATACTGGAACACTGCCGAACCAAGTCCCGTAGCTGTTGTTTGTATGTTTTAATCCCTAGGCATTTGATCATTTTAGTTGCTCTTCTTTGAATTTTTTCCAAACTTTCAACATCTTTTTTGTGATATGGTGACCAAAATTAGCTGCAGTATTCCAAATGTGGTCTTACTAGGGTTTTATAAAGCGGTACTAATATCTCACGTGATCTTGATTTTATGCCTCTGTTTATACAACCCAGGATTGTATTAGCTTTTTTGGCTGCTGCTGCACACTACTGGCTCATGGTTAAGTGATCATCCACTAGGACTCCAAGGTCCTTCTCACACTACTGTTTTTAAGTCAGCCTCGCCCAGTTTATACTTGTACCTTTGATTTTTCCTGCCTAAATGTAAAACTTTGCTTTTCTCCACATTGGAAACTCATTTGTTGGGTAGGGCCCATTGTTCAAGTTTGTCAAGATCTTTTTGGATCCTGAGTTTGTCTTTTGGGGTCTTGTTCTTTTAGTCTTGTTAATTTCTTAACTTTGATTTTATTACTTGTAGCTTGTATGTTTGACTTTGTTTTTTAACTCTTTTCTCAATTGTGCTTTTAGTCATGTTTTTAATATTATTTTATGGTGTTCTTTGTTAGCTGCTCAGGGTGTCTTAGGTGAGATGGTGATGTAGAAAATTGATAAATAAATCCTTTCTATCAGTTGCAACACAAACAAGATCCAATAATTACTATCTCTCTGGAATATGGCATCAAAGGATGGCTACCAATGTTCCCTTATTGGAAGTAAACAATAATAATCATATAGAAGTGAACTGTAGTAATGTTATTTTGCATTTTTTTGCAATTTGGACACTCATACAATTTGCCTGGCATCACTACAGTCCTATATGTAAGTGCTGATATTTAGCAGATCTAATTATTCACTATAATATATATAAACAGAATTCCTGATTGTAGCTGTGATGATTACAGCAGGGATAAGGAATAAAGAAAACATATTGTCTCTAATTCAATTATTTGATATTAAAAATATGTACAAATTGCCAGCATACTATATATACTGCCTGGCCAGTTTGAATCATTCCTTTCTCACAACCATGTCATGACATAAAGACTCTATATAACAATACTATGAATTACATTAGATGATGAAAGATCACCAGATCTCATTAAAGATTATATCTAACAAACCATTTCCCAGTTCTGAAAACTGGATATGTATTCTTTTCATCCTTTCATTATCAAGTAGAAGACTGGGAATAGAACCAGGTCATCCTGAATTTTGAGTAAAACTGAAATTTCTGTTCCAACAAATTGGATCTGGAAATGTATATTAATTGAAGAGTATATGCTTCCTTATTTGTTTATTTAGGCATATTATCCATGTCACTTTTGAGAGGGCATCCATACCAATATTTTAACATAAATTACCAATCTCTAAAATTGATTAATAAATCTGATTAAATGATCTATTATTACTTAATGAAAATTTATAGGCTGCCATTTTAAATTGTCCACAATGCCTTGGAGTATAGGGAGCATTATGGGAAATAAAAATTGGCTCTTCCAAGTTGTCTGGAAAAGATTATCATCTTGTTCCTGCCATGCAAATTTATTTGGCTTTTAACAGGGAAGAGAAATCCTATTAAGAGCTTTAGTTGCCCCTAAATCATATTCCTAAAAGCCAAACAACCTGTTATGTCTTATATGCTTTTTTCTATTCTGTTCTTCATTGGCAAGTTTTCTGATAGATTGATTTTGTGCTATCAAGTTGGTGCTAACTCTTAGTGACTACATAAATAGATTTTCTCTTTATTAAATTTGGAAAGAAGAAGAATTATGCAGAGTAGCTTGAGGTAAAATTTTAGTAGCACTTCATGTGAATCTGTGAATCATCCACAGTTAATTTGGAAGTTCTTCTTAGGCAAGAAATAGTAGATGACTCTTAAGGGAAATCAAAGGTACTGGATTTGGATAAGATGAATGCATTTTTCAGTTTGTACATGTGTTGGGTTGGATAAAGCTTCCACATATGTCTTTAATTTATAACATTAAGTTTTCCATAAACACAAAATAAATCTGAGTAACTCCTCAGGCAAAATACAGTGGCATTTTGAGAAAGCCTTTCTGGAAGAATGTTCTGCAAAATTTCTAATCTTAATCATACTTGCTTCCTCAGTAATCTAGTATATCATTTTGTTTGATTTCTGAAGATAAAATATTTAGGTTTAAGCTTTTTCTTCCATTTTTAGTGCAGATCTCTGACAGAGACCAAGATACAAAGATAACAGAATTGGGACAAAGCAAGAACCTGAAGGCACAGAGTCATGATGAGGAGGTGATTGAAGTTGATAAGAGAAGTCTGCTTTTTTCTTACATCTCTTGCAACAGTTAATATAAAAAAACAGTAGAAAAAAGTAGGAAGATATGAAAAATAAGCCCCTGATTTCTTGTGTCAAGTTGATATACCGTATAGTGCAGTCAACCTGGGGAAAACCTTCAAAATGGCTGAAATGCTCTGTAAATTATAAGAGCAACCAGACAATGTTCATGGATTAATAGCTTTAATAACTAGCTAGCGCCTCTTTCTTGTCATATTCAGGTTTACATCTAAGCCCAAAGGCAGAAGAAATGCTTTCTCAATGCCGGCTTCTGAATATGTTAGTTTTTATTTAAAAGAACAAGCCTTCAAATTGCACGGAATGCTTAGCAGAGATTACATTTTAAAATATCAGTTATCTGAACTTGCAAGAATAATGCGCAACATCTTGTGGCAATATCCAAGCTAATTTAACATGATGAATTAGCATCAAGGAATGGAAGATAAGTGTAAAGGTTTCATTATCTTTTTATACTCCCTATTTTTCAAGCAAATACACTTGGCAGATTATTCATATTCATTTTACACTGTACACATTTGTTAAACCACAAATTAGCAGTTACTTTGGTTATTTAACTGGAGGGTGGGGAGAAAAATTCTCCTTTTCTTCAGAAATTTAGAGTTCTGCCTTGATGGTGCTTGCTTTTCTGTATATTTGGGCTAATGCTGGGCCAAAAGAAATGTAGAAAATTAGGTGTGGCAATGGAGCCTCATAATCAGATCTTTCTTTGTTTAAAATAATCATGAGAAGGATGGGAGCAGGGACAATTTAGATGTATTCTCCTTCCCTCTTTCCATTTTGCTCTTTCCTTGTTTTGAAATACAGTGGACATAGAAAGTCTACACATCTCTATTAAAATGCCAGGTTTCTGAGATGTAAAAAAATCAGACCAAGATAAATCACTTTAGAATTCTTTCCTTCTTTAATATAACATATAAACAGTAAAGCTGTATTAAAAACAAAGTGAAATCTTAAACAGAAAATAATAAAAAAGAAACTAGAATAATATGGCTGCCTGCATAAGAGATCACACCCTCTTATAAATAGGGATGTGGCTGTGTTCAGAATTAACCAATCACAGTCAAACTGAAACTGACATTAGTGTCAGTACACATCTGCCATCAATTAAAGTTACTCTGATCAAGCCCATATAAAGTTCAGCTGTTATAGGAGTTTTTTCCCCCTGACATTTATTTGGTTGCCTCTTACACCAAGAGCCAGCAAAGAGCTTATAAAGTGTCAAAGGGATCTCATTGTTGGAAGGTATCAGTCAGGAACAGTTATCCAGAAGTGGAGAAAATATGGCACAACAGTGACATTACTGGGTGTCTCTCCAAAATTGATGAAAAAATAAGAAGAGAACTTGTCTGAGAGATAGCCAAGAGATCTTAAAGCAACATTAAAGAAGCTGCAGGAATTTCTACAAGTATTGGTTATGTACTACATACGACAACAGTCTCCTCTTTCTTTGTATTTCTGGGCTGTGGGGTAGAGTGGCAAGACTTTTCTCACAAACAAAAATGTCTAAGCTCAGTTACATTTTGCCAAAATGTACACCAAGTCTGATGAAAGCATGTGGGAAAATGTGTTATGGTCTGATGAGACCAACATTGAACTTTTTGGCCATAATTCCAAAAGTGTATTTGGCTAAAAAAACAACATTGAGCCTCAGCAAAAGTACACCACAAGTGGTGGGATTCAAATATGTGAACAACCAGTTCTCTGTGTGGATGCTGCTTCCGGAAGTCCATTCTGGGCCTGAGCAACAAAAAATTATCAAACAGTTCTGCCGAATTGGTGCGAACTGGCTGAATCCCACCACTGACCATAACTAAAGTGAAACATTGTGTGGCAGCATTATGTTTTGGAGCTGTTTTTCTTCAGCTGGAACTGGGGCTTTAATCAAAGTGGAGGAAATAGTTCCAAATATCACGCAATTTTGGCATGAAACCTTCAGGCCTCGTCTAAAATGCTGAAGGTGAAGAGGAATTTCACCTTTCAATACAACAACTCAAAGTACATCTCCAAATCAACAGAAGAATGGCTTTACCAAAAGAAGATGAAAGTTTTGGAATAGCCCAGCCAGAATCCAGATATTAATCCAATTGAAAATCTGGGGGTGAGTGGTGCACAGGTGATGTCCTTGCAATCTAAGAGATTTAGAGCACTTTTGCAAGGATTCCCAAGGCAAAATGTACCATGCTGATAAGCTCCTACCCCAAAAGACCGAATATTATCATAAAATCAAAAGGTGCTTCAAAAAAATATGAAGGATGTGCATCTTTATGCAACCATATTATTGTACATTTTTTACTATTTTCCCTTTAGAAGATTTCTGTTTATTTTTCAATTGAACTGTACAGCTTATGTTAAAGGTGGAAAGAATTCTGAAGTGATTTATTTTTTACATCTCAGAAACCTGGCATTTTAACAGAAGTGTGTAGACTTTCTATATCCACTGAACTTGGTGGAAGATAATTTGCTTTTCAAACCTGTTTTCAGGAGGAAAAGAATTTTGGTGAAATTCTGATGGGTGAGGCATGATATTGCATTCATTTAGCTTTGAGATGGGTAAGGGTACAGATAGGTATTTTGTCTTTCATTGTTTAAATCTCTTCATGATTTGCAATCTTGCTGGCTTCTTATATTTATAAACTACTAAAACTCTCATCATGTTGCCTTTAGTTAGGCAACAAGGAGCATCATAGGTGAACAATTTTTGAACCAAGAAACCTCAAATGGGTTAACTTACAAAATGTGTCCAAAATTTGCGACCCATGACTCTTGAGGGAATGAAATTTGGGAAAGTTACGGCTGCTTCAGTGTTACTACCCACTGTGGCACTGCTGCCGTGGTCACATATCTTCATTTTCAACATTCTCCGTAACACTTTCTCTGCCAGCTTTGCAATCTCTCACTTTTTTTACCCCACCCGGGAACTGCCACTTATGGGCAGTTCCCAGGGAACTGTGGGAAGGGAAGGAAAAGAGATTTCTGATGCTCTTGATCACAAGAAAACTCAAGAGGGAAAGCTGGCAGGAAGTCAGAAGTTGCTTCTGCTACTGTGACTTTTTTGCCCACCCTTACATTTTTAATCAAAGTACATTTCTGTATATTACTGTATCCTAAATTAACATGTCATAATTACATATTTTTAGGCCAAGAATTGCATCACAAATTGAGAAAAATGTAAAATTGGTTGGGTAACCATTTGACCTGAGAATTAGTCTCAGCAGTGCAGATCAAGCGTGCAGGAAGAAAACTGCACAAATTTTTAGGTGTCTCCAGTAAGGAAGTGTAAGTTTATATTGGGAAAATATTATCTATCTGAATCACATCTATGTATTTGAATTAGCAATTTAAGAGATGATTGCAGATCTTGATTATCTAATTAAGGTGGGAAAACATTCAGAAACGCATAAAATCTGTCAACTTGCATAAATGCCTCTCAATCCCATTTTTTTGTTTAATAGTTTTATTATCCTGGAGTCTCAAATCTTCTGCAGGTTTTTAAGAACACAGAGGAGAAAAACATGAAAAAGTGAAAGAGGCACAGCTAAATCATTTTGGGTAACAGAAATTCTTATGGGGAATAAGCAAGCTAGGAAACAAAGTAATCCTTGGGAATACTTATAACTAAGGTCCAGGGAATTAAAGGGAAATATGGACAATGGGACAAGACAGATAAGAGAATACTTTTTTTTTAAAAGGAGCAGGGATCAGACAGGAAAACACTACAATTTTTGAAAGATATGGAAAATGAAAAGGTAGCTTGATTTCAAATATTTTTCCAATTTTTTTCAGCCAAACATCTAATATTAAATTATCTGGTAAGAAAACTGAACAAATTGGCCAAATGAGTTCTGAATGGTGAGGCTTTAAAGATTTATTTACAGATAAGAGACTGAATATGGGTAGAAGAAAGCACTTACTGTATTTTAAGAGAAGGTGATAATAAAATTGTTTATACTTTTTTTTGGTAAAGGGGAAGTAATTTCTTTATCTTTTTCTTTTCTTTACTATAGTCTTATTTTTTCGTTCTATTTTTTATTTCTATTTTTTTCTTTTCTGCACTTTCTGCTCTTTTTCTTTTTCATGTTTTTAGTTTATATTAGTTTTTACCTTTCTAATTTTAAAGTTCAACAAAATTATTGCAAATAAGTGGAAGCCTTTCTCCACAGAATTGTGGGTCTTTAATATAATTAAATATGGGCATGTTTTCAATGGCCTGCAGTTTCATATTGTATTCCATAACAGTGGGGATTAGAGACTGCAAGAAATGATAATTTTCTAGATTCAATATTGTATTGCATATAGTAATAGATTGCTAATTATCATGCCTTTTAAGAAAGTGAAGTCTGTTAAAATGTTCTCTTTTCAAAGATAGATACATATCCACCCCCTCACAGAAATATATTATCTTCTGTATTGTTTAAATAACCTATTATTCTTGCTTTCATGTTAAAAGGGAACATCTGAGAATCCTTAACAAACAACCTATTTAACTATCCACTGTTCTGCACAGTATTAGTTAGCTTTTTTGTGAACAGAAAAAAGAATTGAGCTTTGAAAACAAAGGATCTGACATACATCAGGATTGCTCTCTGCATTATTTCAGGAGATGTTTCTCAATTTCATTACTTCTTTTAACAATTTCCTTGCCAGCTTGACTAATTAAAGCTTGCCAGTAACTCATTTAACCAAGGGGCTTCTGTCTGAAATTCAAAAACATGAACACTGAGTGAATACTGTGTTCAAGGCTGTATCTTATTTTTAGTATAATTTTTATTTAAAGGTTTTAAACAAGAAGGTAAAAGCTAACATAAACTAATAGACAATAGGAAAGGAAAAAGGAAAAGAAAGAAAAGAAAAAGTTACATTTTTTTGATATTTCTTGTTGAACTATCAAACCTATAAGTCAGTTATTAAGTATATAAAATATAAAAAAAAATCTTTCACAAAAAGTTCATTAAGAGGCTTCCAATAATCAAGAAATGTAGTGTCTTTTCTCTAATCAGAAAGAGTAGAGAATTCATTGTCAGAGAAATCTGTAAACTTCTCCAACCATTCCTTCATGATGGGTAGTGTCAAATCTTTCTATCGTTGTGCATAGAATAATCTTGCTGTTGTGATCATATACTAAAATAATCTTCCATGCTTTTTTTCTAACTGTGTATCCATTAATCCTAAAAGGAAAAGTTCTGGTTTCAATTGAATATTCAATTAAATATTAATCTTTATATCAAAGTATGGATTTAGATCAGGGGTGTCAAACTGCTGGCCAGCGGGTTGGACGCAACATGAGGAAACCACACCCACCCCATTGCTGGCAATGGGGGAAAAACTCTGATACGTCGTGCAACGTCACATGACGTCACGAGTTTGACATGTCTGATTTAGATAATTTTTTTTAGCTTTTTTTAACATGCTTGATAAAATGTCCCTTTATGTTGCTCACATTTTCAACATACATTTGAAGCTCCTTTATACAATATAGATAATTTCTCTGGTGTTTACGGTCATAGTCCAGTTGCTTTGAATAGTGAGATGGGCAGCATGATGGATGGATGGATGGATGGATAGATAGATCAATCACATTAATGGGAATTGCAGCACCTGCATAACTGGAAGATGCCAGATTGTGGAGATTTTACCTAAGCAAACCAAATAGAACTCTATGCCAGAAAACTCTACAATTTTGGGTTGCACTGATATTGTGAAAGATCCCATCTCTGAACCAGCCAAACTGCAGAACACTTCCTTATGTAAAGGATCCTTCCTTTTAAAAATTACATCATTTGGGGGGGGGGGAATTAAACATTTGAAATTGGGACAGAGATGAATTACTTAAATAACTGATTACATATACTTTCATTTGCATGAGAGCATCCCTATGTTGTTTTCTCATTCATTGTTAATGAATAAATTATTTGGTGGCCTGGTACTTCTATGCAATTAAAACATTAAACGTTTTGAGTCTCATACAGAAATGAAAGATCCATAAGGGTTTTATCTGCAGCTGAAATCACAAGTGGGCCTATAGTATTCCCTCTTTTCTAGCTCTTCAACTTATACTTGGCTACAGAATATATAAGTGAATAGATCAGACATGATTGTGATGACTGCACTTCCTTAAGCTGAGGGATTTATTAAAAATGTGGCTGAAAGCTGAATGACAATGTTTATGTAACAAATCCCAAAACCATTTTGTGTTATTGACCTCTTTTATTTGATCACATAATGCAATATTAATTATTCAACATGTTTAAATTAAGATTATTTTCAAGTAAGGAAGTGGAACAATCTTTCAGTCAAGGAATCTGCATCCTTAGATATAATACAAAAGTGATCAGATATTCATCCAGGTTTTGGAAGTCTTCAGAAAGCGGTTGAATAATCATCTGGCAAATACTGTATTTTAGACAAGATGATAACTAAGAAAAGACTGAAGAAAAAAAGTCAAAACTGTTGATGCACACTGGATAACTAAGAAAGGCAAAGAATATAAAAAGTCAATACACACTTCACTGCTTATTAAAAGACCTTCAATTGGGTTAACCAGGTTAACCTCTGGCATGTACTAAGGGGAATGGGAATCCTAGAACATCTCATTGTCCTCATGAGAAACCTATGGAAGCCATGGTCTGAATGGAACATGGTGAAAAAGAATGACTTCAGGTTGGGGAAGAAATGAAGCAAGGTTATATAGCCCCTCCTTATTTATCCAATCTATATGATGAATATCTATTGAAGGAATCTGGTAGAAATATGATTTGCATTCTTTATTCTTTTTATTTAATCTCTTGCATTCCATTTTTGCATAGTCTTATTAACGTTCTATGTTTTATATTCTGTATTTTGATATGATGCTTGGCTAATCAACAATAATAAAGTTACTATTGAAGGAGCATAGACTGGAAGGAAATGAGTGTGCACTATGCTGATGACACTACTTTGATAGCCCAAAATGCTAAGGATCTGCAAATTCTAGTAATCAAAGTCAAGTACAGTGAAAAAAGAAAGGACTACAATTAAACATAGAGGAAACCAAATTAATGACAACAGGTACAAAAACCACCCTTAGAGCTGATAACGAAAATAGCACAGTGGTGAATAACTGCTGCTTCTTAGGATCAATTACTTGTCATGCAATAAAAGACCAAGTTGCCCTAACATTTATTTTGCAGGTATGTAAATTGGTGTTGGGAAAGTTTCTATAAAGAATAGATGTACAAAAAGAGAACAAAAAAAAATAATAATCTGGCAATATGACCAGAGGGATGTGGTCACAATTTTGTTCCTACAATCATTACCACCAGATCTGGCAAAGCCAGTGACATTCTAACAAACCTTCCTACATTTATTTTTTGAGAATTCAGGGCTTTCTATGTCCAAGTTCTAGCATGAGATTATTTCTTAGATAACCTGCATTGGACATTAAATGGGAGTGATAAGTCCCTGACTTCCAGGAAACTTTTGATATCATTGGTCTTATCTTACTGAACTGCTTATGAGATTTGGAGATTATTTTGCCATTTTGGTTCCACTGTGTAAGAAGATGACCTTGACAGAAATATACAAGAATCATTACCCAGACAAAGACTGGGAAACATTTTTTTTAAGTTCTGGGGGAAAAGATTTACTAGAAGGAATTCAGGCAGACAACTCCATGATTTACTGGAGTGTGGTATATAAGGTGGGGAGGTGCAGCATAATTAGATTTTTGTTGTTATAGCCAATTTCAATTTCAATAAAAGTAATTCTAGCAATTTCTTGGAGTTGATTTTCTGGTCTGACTACTTAATGCATCTGATGTTGCCACTCAAAACAACACCTCTATTATGCACTTTACATGGGGCTGCAACTTGGACACTGCAACTGGTCCAGGATGAAGTGAACTGCATACTTACTGACTCCCAGAGTTGAGATCACATGACACTGATTCTGCAGACTCTGCACTGGCAGTCAATTGGTTACTAAGTATTTAAGGTGCTGATGTTTGCCTAGTAAGCCCTTTATTGCTTGGCACCTAGACACTTTCAGGATTGTGTACTCTCATCAGACTCATTATTTTGGAGGACATTCTCTTAACAAACAATACCTATGTTTTTTAATTTTGTCTTTTGAGGATTTCATAATGTCACTATATTGACTATACTGTGGAAGTTTTAACTGTTATATTCTGTACTCTGTAAGCCACAGAGAGCCATCAGATTGTGGCAGGAAATAAATTTCACCATCCTGAGCAATACCATCTCTCCCAGAAGACTGGGATCTGACTTCCATGTCCTATCTCAGCTGTAGCTGCAATTCCTTTTGTTGCTGCTCTTTTGATAATGTGGACCACAATTCACATTTTCTGAGTTCCAGTCCTCCCAAAGGCACTAGCATCTGAGCAAACCAGAAACCTGGTTGCCCTCAGGTTAATTCTAAGAAGGTTCAGCAACAGAATCAGTACTGGCCTAGGCACAGATGATAATATCTGCAAAAACTTTCTTCTTTCACCAGTTTCTCCTTCCAATTTTCTATAACTTCATTTAACATTACAATTCTCTTAAGCATAAATTAACCAAATCTAGTACTATTTTCATATTCCTTTATCACTTTCTGTGTCCTGTAGTAAAAACCTGAACTATCATTCCCATTTAATCCTAGGCTAACTAACTGAGTAGTATTTCTCTAAGCCTAGATTTGTAAAGGGTGTATTTGTGGGGGGAGGGGGAATATTTAACAAAACAAGGGTCTTTTTTTCTTTTATCTTTTGTTCAGTACCTTCATATTTCTACTCACACCTTAGAACTCAGAAAAATAATGCTGCTCAATTGTAACAATTGTTAACTGTAAACAAATAACATAGACAAATATGTGAAAGTAAGTGTTACTCAGGAAGATCTAAAAGAATGCCCAAAACCTAAGAAAAAGAATATATGTGGCAATGAAACAGAAAGGCAGGGAATGCAATTATTCTGCAGCTATGGAACTTGCTTTAGCAAACATACAGTAAACTTGAGAGTCCACAAAAATCTTCTTTCAGAGCAGTCCAATAGCAAAGCACCTGATAGGAATTGATCCTTAAAAGAGATATTTTGAAGAGCATGCTGTTAAACTACAGCACATCATGTGCTGTTGAGAGTCAGTGTTTTTCTCAAACAACCATACCCTCTCAGATTCTTGCAACACATTACCTCATTTGTTGTTCTTACTACATCCCCAGAGTGCACACTGACATTCAGTGATGATTAATCACCTTTCCTAAAGTACTATGTAAACCAAACTGCTAAGATTTGCATTTGAAACCATGGTCAGATGACCAGGATATTTTTTTTTCTTTTGGGACGCAAATATGAAAAGATGTCATGTATGACTCTGGTTTCAAACCCATTGGTTTGCATTTGCTAGAATGTTCTCTAAATGCATTAACCTATGATACATTTAAGGAGATGAGATTTTTTTTAAAAAAAACAATTGTATGCATTGCTTTTTTGGATGACAGTTTATGGAAAGGTAGGAAAAAAATGGCAATACCCAGTATTTTGAATCAAAATTGAAAGAGTAAAGACAAACAACAAGTGGGAATTCTGAGCTAATAGATAATAATGAAAAAGCATGAAAATGGGGAAGAACCACGTGTCACTTAGGCTACCTTCGGAAGACTTCTATCAAAAGCAATCTAATTCTTCTTAAACAGTTTGCTGTGTGGGTAGAAAACAGAAAGAACAAGAGGATACAAGAAAGAACAAGAACAAAGTGACCCAATCAACTTTTGTCTCTTGGTCCACTGACTGCTTGCTTTATCCATCTAACAGGAAAAAGTTTTTGTCTTGATTTAAAAACTGAGGGCACATTGGAGGCATTTCTAAGTATAGGAGTGCTAGTTTGGTGTAGTGGCCTAGAAAGTGGGAGACTGTGAGTTCTTGTCCTGCTTTAGAAATGAAAGGCAGCTGGTGGGTGACTTTGGATCAGTCCAACTCACCTCATAAGATTGTGTGGGGAAAACAGGAGGAGGAAGGAGTATTATATATGTTTGCTGCACTAAGTTGCTTATAAAGTAATAAATATGGGATAAAAATCAAATAAATATTTTAAAAAATAAGAATGAATGGATATGTATGAAATTAGCAGCTCTTGATGCCTTTCATTTCTTCTTATAAATTGACTTTATATTTTAAGTTTTTATAATTTAAATTTTAAGCTATGTGGCTGTTTGAAGATATTTTCCTGCCTAAGGTAGAGTTATAAAAGGATTTATAGCTAACCACTCACCAAATCAACCTGAACAACGTCCAAAGCAAGGTACGTTATTTGGCACCTGAAGAATAGTGATAGGGGGCCAGGGAATCCCATTAGCACTTCTGCCAATGGGTAGAAGTAATCTAAAAACATGAAATCACAACATTTGCTGTTGATTTATGCCACCCAATCTGCTACTTGAAGTTACAGCCTTGCTTTGCCTAATGCTAGAACCTACAGAGCTCCCCATCCTAAACCCTAAATAAATAAATAAAAAAATGTAGATCCCTGTTATGTGTTCCTTTATCAGTATGATTCTTTCAATATCTCCCTGGGGATATCTAAGAAAAATCTAACTAAAAGTGTATAGATTTGTGTTTGTGTAAATATGAGGAAATTTCAACATTTCAGAGATGAAATGAATGACTCCTTGAAAAGGAAATGTCTTAGTTTTAAAAATCATTTTTCATTTCTGAAGTAACATTAGGCTGATATGGCAGAAGGCAGTCCTAGAACAATTTGAATTTTTAAATTTAGGGCTTACATTTGTATGATCTCATATCTGGATTCCACTTGAGGCTGTTGAGATAGAAAACCAAGAAAGGTTCCAGCATCTTTTAATAGAATAAGACTCCTACAAACCCTATGCTTGCTTTTGGACTGGTTCAATGCTTTACCAAAAGGGAAGGATAAATGTGTGAGGAATAGGTTAACTCATTTAGAAGGATGAATACCACATTATATCAGCTGTGAGGGCAGGAAATTCTTGGAATTATTAAACCTGACACACGAGGAGGTCCCAAAATTGAAGAAGTTACCTTGGTATTTTGCAATAGAGGGATCATGTAAATGCAAAATAAGGATGTTGAAATAAATTTAACAGAAACCTGAATTACATTCAAAGTTACTCTAAAACCAGATTGATAAGTTGTTTCTGTGACATAATTACTGTCCCATAAAGGATATTAAGATAAAGTAATATCATGATATGTCAGAGTAATCCATTTTTTCAAAGGAAATTATTTTCATATAACAAAATAGAATTCATTTGGCATAAGCAGGTATAAACTTCAATGTCTACCAGGATTCAGCTCAAAAATTATAAACAAAATTTATACATTGAGAAGGTTGCATAGAAAAAATTATACATCTGCAAAAGCTGCAGGAAACAAAATACAAATTTGAGAAAATTACTTTCAATGGATTAGAGTCATTTGTCTAAAGAAAAATGCATATACTGTTATGTCCTGAGCCTTGCAAGCAGGCTTGGGGCATTGCAGGCGGTCCCGGGCAGGTGCAAGCTGCCCGGGACCAGACAGGCTGTCGCCAGTACGTGTGCGCATGCGCGGGTGCTGGCGCGCCAAAAGTAGCAGATTGACCCGGGGAAGGCCTATAAAAGGAGGCCGAGAGTTTTGGGCGTTGCCGCCATATTCCAATGTAAGCTGAACTGAAGAATAAAGGTTTCCTGAGAACTACAACTGCTTCTCGTGTCTTACCATTTTGCGACGGACTCAACATATACTGTGAAAAGTTACTTTCAAATAGGTATGGTGGGGAAAATGCACACCAAGGGAGAAATAAAAAAGTGGTTTTAAAATTGAGCAAGAAATGATAAAACTTGAAGCTTCATCTTTTTTTTGAATAAATAAATAAAGGATTACGACCAATATAAACCTGAATCAGCAATATAATGGTTTCCAGCAACCCCTCCCAGAAGCCCTGAAAGCCAAGTGGATTTAAGATCTCTGGTCAAAGAAATAAGCCCAGGTAGTGTCTGTAACATAAGAAAAGGATATAGACATTGCAGTTCCTCCAAAAGACTTTCTATTTGCCAAGTCTCAATGGAACAAGAAGGGTTTGTTCCATTAGCTACTGAGCACATGTTTTGCCAAATGGCCCTAAGATGCACTATTTTAAGAGTACTGATTCACTGGGTGTACTTTAGTGAAATCAACAATCGCAAAATCATTTGATCTCACTAAATTGTATTCAACAGATCAGGTTATTACAAAAATAAAAATATATTGTAAAACTATCTGCAAACCTCAATTATATGGCTTAAAAAAAAAACTAGGCTTACAACTTCTCCAAACTGGAACCACTCACAGAGTAAAGAGGCTCCTTGTCTCTTTTCTATAGAGACTTAATCCTATATGCTTAATGGATATTGGCCTATGTATGAGATTAACTTGTTTCAAGCCTCAGGGATGAACAATTAAGCAAATTCTTGCTTATACCTATTGTTTTTCATGGGAGTCTCAGGTTTTATTTTGTTTCATTCTGTTTTCTCTTTAAAGCAACCTTTCTCTGGTGAAAGGTAGATGACACATTTTGCTGCAAGCCAAGCTGGACTGCCAGAGGAAGCCTTGGGATACGTTACAATTGTAGAAGCTTTAGCATGTTGCCTCTAAAATTAAAATACAAAACCTGTCCAATTATAAAAAAAATAAAATAAAGGCAGCTTCCTTGTGAAAAACAGAAATAATTTAATTTATGGGACCAAAATTAAAAAAGAACAAGGGAGGCCAACATGCAGATCTTAAGTTGTCCACTCATGAAGTAGAAAATGTTTGTGTTGGGTTCCGCTTCCCATACCTGCACTAAAATGGTGTGCTTGCCAGGAATAGGTCACTGGATGACTCCCAGATAAATTTCAGTTCCCATGAGCTCTAGGCATTGTTATATTTCTACCTCTGCTCTTTTTGTCCTAAAATTGGTATAGTTTGTTGTAATGGTCTGTGTTCTATTTCTATCCAAATAGACTGATTCAGATGGGGAGAGATTGGATCTCTGGGTATTACATTATAAAACACTTCAAGATTCAGTCCTTTCCCTCATTCTATTCAACATCTACAAGAAACCACCAAGAAAAGTCATCTATATGACTGAGGTAAGGTAGTATCAATATGCAGTTTTGCACCTCCACTCAGGAAGTTGGAGAATGTAATGGGGTCTGTTATCTGAATGAGGAAAAATAGGCTCAGACTCAATCAAAACAAGACAAGTGGCTGTTGCTTCAGAGGCTGAATAATTCCAGAAATGTTCCACCTTTGTTTCTTGTTGGAGGTTCTAATTCCTGAAAGAGCAGGATGCAGGCAGCACACAAAACCACACCCCCTCCAGTCTGGGGAGAGACCTCTCACCACATAACCAGTACCTGGTGCCAAAAGGTTGGGGACCTCTGCTCTAACTGCTATTGGGACAGTACAGGTATATTTGGGCTGATTTCTAGAAAAACAATTACTGTAGGAAAATGAATCTTCCCACTTCAAATTATGACTCAACCAAGTTTCTGGCTTTTCAGATTTTGCACTGATGCATCCTTTTAAAAAACATACTAATCTAGTGAGTTAAAATTTAATAAAATCTCCGTGAAGCGTCTCAAGAATAATTCAAGGAAAGTGAGTATAGATAAGTAATCACAGGTTTGTAATTTTACTGCAATATTACACTGAAAAAGGGAGTTGGACTCAGCCTTATTCTTGTTGGCACAGATAAGGTATAAATATAATAGACAAATCTCTTTTGGAAAGGTTAATGAATGTCTGCATGATTTAATATGGTAGAAATTAATCCTTCAAATTTAATATGAGAAAGTTATTGAAAAAGAACATCCAGCAAAATTCTTGACTAGAATGTAATTATGTATTAAAATATAAAAATAGCCCAGGGACCATACAGAAATATTGGTATTTTTCTACTAAATTTATCCTCAACAATTTCAAATTGCTAATGGCAATGGCACTTAAGGAAAGTCATTTTCATTTCTTGTACAAAAAAGCATCTATAAAGATTGAGCACACCAAGATAGATTGTTTTACTTTTATAATATTTTATTTCTGGAGTCACCTCAGTACAATTTTATACTCAGCACTTGTTTCTCCACAACATGCAAATAGCCCTGAAGTGTCAGTCAGTACTGAAATATACATGATTGCTTATTGACCCATAAGAGTCTAGCAGATGCCAGATTAATGTTTACAATAAACAGATGGAAAAGTGTCACAAAACCAAAAAAATGAAAAAAGAAAGAAATCAAAATCAGATACCTCATGTTATCCTTGTTATTTTTTAATGAATAATTAAAATTAATAATAAAATAAATAAAATTATTACAAATTAAATAAATGATGAATATTGTATGTGTAGAACTATTTTTTACTATATGTAGCTGAAGTTTATACAGAAGATACACAGAAAAACTTCTTCTATAGGTAACTTAACTGTTCCGTATGTGACTGAATTATCCAGTATTTATATTCACACCATTCATTATACCTCATGATATTTTTCTAATCCTGAAAATTATCCTTATTTTCACCGTATCCATACACTGCTTTCAAATTGTGTGTTCTCCTTGACTCAGGTCTTCTGTTCTGATAGCAAGTGGAGATTATGACTAAGGATATTGCTTTTGTTCTTTCAATTTTTCACCTCTCACTTTTTGAGCGTCTTATCAATTCTATCCAATCATGACTTTTGCATTTTCTTTCCTCTGAATCCATTCACTACTGATGTACATATGGATATATAGTATAGATAGATTTAATCCTTATTTTTCTCTCTGTGTGACTAAATGATCTCTGTGTGTTTCTTTGGTAAGGGTCACTGCTTTTTAATCAACATCCATTCACTCTTCACTCTAATCCTTCTTGTTTTATCTCATATGTTACTTCAATAGACAGTTTCTACTAAATACATACAACTTTTTTATGTTTCTCCTGATTTCATCTCTTATTTCCATGTGCCAAAGCAGACAAAGCACTTTTATGTGATCATTTTTGTCTATTATACCTTTCTAATATTTTTATCAGCATTTGCATACCTTCAAAAATTATCCAATTACTATATTCTCCCATCTTTAACAAACATATCAGCAAGATATATACATTTCCTTCCTTTAGTTTTCAGCATTTATGTTTAACTAGTAATCAATCATTCCATTTTCCCTGTCAAGCAAAATCTCTGTGCCAAACACCACCTCTGTGATACATTAATGAGCAGCTTCATGCTCCTTATTGCATCGTATAGTCTATCTAATATTCACTGTAAATTATTCAGGTTCTCAGACAAATAAATGGTATCAACTGCAAAAAGTGCAAGTACGTTCACATCTAACAAACCACATGTATTTCTTAATATCGTTGTATCCTGCATAATTATTTCAACTGATCATCATAAACAATCAAATTAAACTTGCATTTAGATTTAGATTTATTCGTTCCTCATGTGTACAGTACATATAAATAGTCTTATACTCAAGCTACATATGTGAAACAGAGCTTTTTCTAAAAAGATGTTTACCAAACAGTTGCCATTCTAATTCATTAGTGTATCTTCAAAAGGCTCAATTATTTTTTCTATAGTATCTCAACTTGTTTTCACTCATCCATTCATGTCATCTAACAGAATAATTTTCTCTGGATCATATTTATTCAGAATGCTGCACATTTTTTCCTTAGATCATATGCAGGTGCTCCTCGGATTATGATTACAATTGAGCCCAAAATTTATGTTGCTAAGTGAAACATTTGTTAAGTGAGTTTTGCCCCATTCTACGAATTCTCCTGCCACAGTTGTTAATCATTGCATTTGTTAAGTTAGTAACACAGTTGTTAAGTGAATCTGGCTTCCCCATTGACTTTGCTTGTCAGAGGTGGCAAAAGTGCATCACATGATCCCAGGACACTGCAATGGTCATAAGTATGAACCAGTTGCCAAGCTTCTGAATTCTGATCATGTAGCCATGGAGATGCTACAACGGTCATAAGTGTGAAAAATAGTCATAAATCACTTTTTTTCAGTGCTGCTGTAACTTTGAATGGTCACTAAATGAATTGTTGTAAGTCTAGGACTACCTGTACACTCACGGGGGGACAAGATGAAGATATCAGGAAGCACACATTTCAACATCACAAGGCAAGTTCTCCTGACTAAATACTTGCGTGTGACATCACAAGTGTGAAAGAATACATCTTATTTCATAAAGTCATGATACATGTTTATGATCATGTTGGCTAGCTTTGAATGCCTACATATATTGGTCTTTTCCTTCATAATTAATTTACACCTTCACTTCCTTGCATGCATGATGGAGAAAGAAAGTTTGTGAATGTTTCAGATCCTGCAGCTTGGAATCATACAACATGCTCTAAGCTTCATGTTATTTTACTGTAGTTTCTTAGCCATCTGATTAGCCTCAATTCTGAAAAAAAAAACATAAATACTACAAAGTATTTGCCCTAGCCAGATTTGATGCAAATTCACAGCATATATCAAAAGACTTGTTCCCATGAATGTCTGTCCATATGAGTCCATCCTGTTGAGAATGTACTGTAACTTAAACAAAGACTTTTGTGAAATGTTAATTAGGCCAGTGGTGGTGAACCTATGGCACGCTTGCCAGAGGCGGCACTTGGAGCCCTCTTTGTGGGCACACGTGCCGTTGCCCCAGCCTCGCCTCCCCTGTGATCCCCTCCTCTCCAACAGCCCCCCTGAAGGAGAGTCACCCCTGAGCATGGCCCACGCGGAGCAGACAGCCAAGTGCATGGCAGCCAAGCAGCATAGACAAGACTCTGCCCTCACATCCCATCATGCACAGTTGATGCTGCAGGGTACGGGCAGAGGGCATGACCGCCATAGCGCTGCTGGGTTGCCTGGGTGATCTGTGGCGGGCCCTGGAGGCAGTGAGTGGCCCTGCAGGCAGGTGGGGCAGGGGATGGGGGCGGAGCAGTGGCAGGGCCAGTTTTTGGGCACTCGGTGTCTAAAAGGTTTGCCATCACTGAGGTAGGCAAATTCTGTCCGGATGCTATCAGAATATCACCACCATTTCAAAAAATGTATTCTAAGTAATAACATAAGCTGTGCAGAGATTACAAATAGACAGGCCTTATTTAAATCCACCATGAAATTAACATTAAAAAAACGAATACTACTGGGTATCAAACTGCTATGTTTTTTTTGCTAATATTGTAACCTTTTTTTGACAATTTCATCTCTTTCTCTCTAAAACTTAGAAGTCACATTTGTTTCTTATAGAAATCCAAGTATATATTTCCTAGTTCCTTTGGGATTAAAATAGATGTACAAGAACAAGAATGAAGAAACTGTGCCATATTAATCCCAAAATACATTTTTTAGTGGCATCAAAGAAAAAAAATCTTAATACTGGCAGAGAGGCAATTTATAGACGTTTGAAATAAGTGAAAATATTTTGTGGTAGAACAGCACAAATTTTGACAAAATGATCTTGCACATATCATGTGAAATGGAAGTTACATCAGATCACAGTGAATATGTTTGGGCCTCCTAAATTACCCTCAGAGCTGCTAATTTGTGGAAAAAATCCTTTTAAGCAGCTCATAGCATGGAAAATATCTAATTTGTACAGGAAACAGGAAACATTTTTCTCTTATTTCACCTATTACTCTGTTCAAAAACCATGAAATAATCATACAATTGGTTCTTCCAGGCTATAGAAAGCTATACCTATATTTAGGAGAAGGTATTTAATGTCTCAGTGGCTTGAGGAAGGATAGCTACAGCATTATTCAGAATGGGAAAGTACCTCTGGCAACTTAAATGTGATGAGAGAATGATAGCAAGTGCTATTGCTATTGCTCTCTCTGTTTCTTGAATTGGGCTGCCACCCTCAGGTGAGATGACCAACTATTACCAAGCTGAAAACAAAATTCAACTACCATTGATCAACTTGAATGGAACAATTTTGTCCTTTGTTTCCATGAGTCATCTATACTACAGACTTGAATGAAACATAGACAAACACTTTTGAGCCAGGCAAGATCCAAAAGTCTTTGGAATGCCCTAATCAACAAAGAAACTATAGCATTTTTAAACAATATTTTTATTAACATTTATAAATACAAAGATAAAAAACTAATACAAACTATAAATCTACTTCTGACAAATAATATGAAAACACATCTGTAGGATTTGGAGTATCTTATGCATATATGTGTGGCCAGTAAATAAAATATAACAACCTGTGATTAAATACTGATGTGATTGGTGACAAATAATATGTACTTCTGTCCTCTCTTCTGAGTTGTCAGTAAAAGGAACAATATAATTTGGGATAAAATGCTTTGTAGACTGTTCACTGAAATAGTAGATGAACCCTTTATTTTAGTTCTCTTACCTCACATAAGCAAACACATTAATCATTATGGATATTACAAATTTTCTTTTCCAGTAAGGCTGACAGTAAAGTTTTACAACATACTAAGGTAAATTTGTACATGTTAAGTTAAATAAATATCTGCCCTGTCAGAATTAAACAAGCTTCTTGGATGAGATCTTCCTCAAGGAAAAAATCAAAGTCCAGTTGAAAAAGCACCTTTGAGTTTTGACAGGGAATTATACTCCTGCCTTTCTGATGCTCAACAGCCAATATGCTTTCTTCAGTGGCTATTTTGAGATCCAGTTTGGTGTAGTGATTAAAGCAGCAGTTGGATGACTCTGAGCCAATCATCCTCTCTTAGCCCTAGAAAGAAAGCAATAGCAAACCACTTCCAAAGAATCAAGAATAATTTGAAGGTTTCTCTCTTATGATATAATGGCTGCTTTTCATCAATAACTAATATGCATTAATGTATTTTTGTGAAACATCAGCATTAACTGCTGACCAGTGGAAGATTTTCCCAATTTCTTCCACTACTTTTGTTTTGTACTAGGGTCAAAACCAGATTTTAAACTCTTGAAGACTATAGAAAGTTCCTTATGGGAATAACTGAGTATTGCTCAGCTAAATAATGTAGGACAGGGATGTCAAACTCGCAACATCACACAACGTGTCACAATGTATCACGACTTTTTCCCCATTGCCGGCAATGGGGAGGGTGCGGTTTTGCCATGACGCATCTAGCCTGTGGGTCGGCAGTTTGATACCCCTGCTGTAGGACAAGGCACTCATCCATTTGTAGTGATTGGTTTTAGGAACGTGGGGATCAACTGTAGACTGAAAACCAATTTGTTTCTCTACCAAAATACTCTTGCTACAGGCAATCTAGCAGTTTCCCAAAGAGATGTCTTGTATGTATTCAAATATTCAGCAATTTAAAGGGATAATAAATGGTCATGTCACTGTTCTGTTACTTTTTTTTGTAAATTGGAACAAAGTTTGTATATTGCCAGTTATCTGACATCTGCCTTACCTGGTCTATATGATCCAACATGCCGCCAATACCAGGAACCATCAGGTTGCACATACTTTATATACTTCAGGGGAAATCAAATAATTACTATTGGTTTTCCAATTTTTCATTTGTCTAATTAGTTTTTTTCACTTCAAAGAAGGTGAGAGAGTACTAGTCTACCAGCAATCTCATTTAATTTTTAGAACTAGTAGCTTAGGTGGCTTTTTATCCAGTAGTCTGAAGTACTACTGGTCAGACCTTCATAGCTTACTTTTATCATTTAATTCTGAATCAAGCAAAGTTTGAATTCAAGTATTGATCTTGCTCCATTCCATTCTAATATCAACCAACCAATGGTTTAATATGTCTCTGTAATAGTTCTTTCTGGCTGCCTCTTCTATGTCACTAAGTGTCACTAAGATACAACTAAGATACAACTCTTACAATACTAATGAACTGATATTTATTAATCTTTTCAAAGATATCTTTGTATGTTCCCAAATGAACAAGCTAGAGCCATCCACCCACCCACCCACCCACAAACAAACAAACAAACAAACAAATAAAGGACCAAAACTAAATAGAGCCAAGAAGAAAATGCACAGCAGGTAGGAAAGTGTATTGTACATTTTACTAATTCCAGTACACTCTGGAATAAAATAATTAAAATTCAGAAGAAAGAACAAGCTTTTTGAAAGGTCTCTCTGGGTTTTCAATTTTATTTAAATTCTCAGAAATACGGTATGTTAGCAGTTAAGGTAACTCTGTCAAACTCCTGCTAATATTATTCGCCTGAGCTAACGTTCATTTTTTTGTGGCAATGCATCCAATCAAATAAATCGAGTTCTTGGTGCCAATTTACAGCAACCTGAAAAAGCTTCCTACTGGGGAATATAATCTTCTCTATCAAACATAGATCATAATGAGCAACCCTGGAACACCTATGGCAGAAAAAAGATTAATTCTAATAAGCTAGAAATCACCAGCAACCCTCTGCAGCGGATTCATAATCTATTAAAAGAGACAGGTGATTTAAGACTCTAGACAGGCAATAAAAAGTGAAGATGGGGGAAAAAACCCTAAGCAACATCTATAGCACCAGAACTAAATTTTTGAATGTGAATGAAGCTTAAAAAGAAAACTTTCAAAAAATTTCCTAATTTTTGCACATTTCTATACAGGAATATCCCAAGAGGACACGAGTAATATAGAAGCAAATAATAATTAAAAAATATAAATTACAGAGGAATCCTTAGGGTGGATTGCTATTACCAGGCAGAGAAGGACATGTTATTAGAAGACAAAGGGGAGCATAATAAATTTACATGCCTGTCACACCATTCCCTTTCAGAGTAAGCAATATTACGGAAAGCATTAAAAAGGGTCAACAGTAAACTAGATAAAATAACAGCATGAGTTAAAAGGGGAATATATTTTAATCTAGTTTAACCAATCCCATTCAATATATCTATTTATTTTTAATAGTCACACAAAACATCCTTGCTTCTACCATGTCCATAGAACTGCTTCAGATATGTTGTTTCATCTTCTCTCTTTTCTGACAATCATAGCAGTTCCATAACCACAATTTTCTGTCTTCCTTTTTCTCCTATCTGTTGTTGGGTTTGTGTGTGTGTGTGTGTATGAGATCCAATTATTATTCATTCTCTTCAAATGACTGAAGCTTCTTCCCATTTACCCACATTCATTTAGTTCCCATTCATACTTGACTCTATCTGGATCTGTTTTATCCTATGCACTTTTAAATAATTCATTGCCCCCACATTCAACTTACTCTTATGTTCCTCCAACATATCCAACTTCCATTTCCGTATACCCTTTGTCCTACTCTCTGTCCTCTTAACTACATTCTGTGAAACTAACTTTTCCCCACCATACATGCTGTACCACATCTCTCTCTTGTGTTTTCTAGCAGACAGATTTTTCTCTCATATTTCAGCATTGCATTCTTCTTATGAGCGTAACTCCTCACACATTTATGATATTCTATAAAATTATAATACCTTTTCACCCTGTTCTAGGTGTGTTCCACATCCCATGTGTTCACTTCCATTCATTCAGTTGGGAATTTACATTGCTTTTCCTTATTTCACTTCTTTTTTTTTTTCATTCTTGTTATTTTTCCCCAAGATGTAGTCTTGACAGTAGCAAAAAAGCCTGTCTAACATTCAAAACCCCTCATCACCCTTGACAGAGTTTATCAATCTTTTAACTTAAACATTTGGATTAATCATTCCTTTGAATTATTCCTTTTTCCATGTATAGGTAAGGATAGATTTATGCTTAAACCATATATACAAAATAGATCATTTTCTAAGCAGAAAAAGTCACCAAACAAGCACTCTTGAATTCTAAATGCTTGACCACTGTTCCTATACTCTCTCATCTTGTTACCATCCATCCATTCAGATCACTTAGCACAGGGGTGTCAAACTCGCCACATCACGTAACATGACGCATCGTGACTTTTTTTCCATGGCCGGGAATGGGGTGGGCATGGTTTCAGCATGATACATCTGGCCCGTGGGCTGGCAGTTTGACACCCTTGACTTAGCAGAACATAGTTTCCTCTGGCTCACTTTCATTAAGAACGCTTTACAATTTTTCTATAAATTCTACTTCTTTCATCATAGCATTCGCTATAGTGTAGCATGCAACTGTCAACATCCTATGGATTCCTACTATGTGCCCTCAACAACACAGATTATACCACTTTCTTTCTAACATATGTTTTAAACTTTTCATTCATAATTAAAGTTTCACCTTCACTTCCTTGCATGTATACATTAACTCCAATTGTGACATTCAGGATACATATCCTTCTTTTTTATTAAATTTCCATGCAGACTTATCAAAAGAAAAGTGGATTTTCCTCTCAACAGATAAAACAATGGTGACATTGGCTGAAGGCAGACATTAATACAGAATACAATCTACAGCAGCATTGGGGAATGAAGGAACTTAAAGCTAAAGCTTCCTCACCTAACCCGCACTTACCCTTTACTACCTATTTTACATATATGGGGCTTCTAACCTAGTCTACACTCAAGGCCTGAAAAAAAAAAACTGGAAAAATTAGAGGGGGGGAGGTTTTTTTTTTTTCTAAACAGCTTTGGGGGAAAAAGGAAAAACCAGGAAAAAACCCTGTTTTTTCCCCAATTTTTCCAGTTTTATTCCAGTCCTTCCCATCTTTACATTCAACCACAGTATTGTTCTTTGATGTCTCTCCACCCAGTATCAGACTGGAGGAAAATTGATTAAGAGTGTTAAGGATAATTAATAATGTCCATAATACCACATTTCTAGGCATTACATGCAATACAGTGCATAGTATTTGTTGCACAAGCTAGATAATTTAAATAAATACTGATCTTTTTACAGGGCTTTAAAGCACATTGAATATTCAAGGCCCATGATGTTGGAATTGCTTTGCCCCCCCAGGAGAGTTATAAAATGACCCATACTGTCTTCCATTACTAGAAATATTACAGAGGACAGAATCTAGCATTTTTGAAGACAACATTTTCTTAATAGTATGACTAGGTCATAAGCAATACTAAAATTTGTACAATCAAGCAGCAAGAACAAAAAGAACCCCTTGGCTACAAATAATTGAAAAAGACATTCCCTTGTGCAAACCCCAATTACATGCAAGGCAGTGTAGTAGGAATGTTATTGTGCCTTTGCAAAAAAGTAGTCATGTAGGCTATGTAGGCTACTGGCACCAAACAGCATATCACAATATTCAGTTTTTAGTGTCTGAGGAGACAGAAATGGATCTTCAGAAGAGCTGGCCAGGTCAATGGCTGGCCAGCAATAAGAGAAATTACAAAAGCACACTGCCATATTGCTGGAGCAATCATAGCAATGTAACCTGATTTCTGAATCAGAAAGAATGAGCTTTAAATATAAGACACCTAGGTTGTACAGCCTGCATTTCCTTACTCTAACCAATTGAGTTAATGGTGCTGAAAGCCAAAGTCATGCCCCAGCATATAATTTGTGTATATACTATTGTTGTTTTCTGGCCACATCTAGTGGCCAGGGGGCCAAATACCAATCTATATTGTTTGAAAACTCACCCGGCCCTTTAAGGGTCATCTACCCATCAACCCTCACTCCAAAACCAAGAGCATTCTGGGAAGCCAGACTCCATTTCCTTTAGCATTCAAAGGTAACAGAAGCACCAGGAAGAATCCAGCCTAATCTGTGGCACACCTGAAGACAAAAATCCACACACAGCATCACTGGTGAGATTTAGATTTATCTGTATTTGTTAATTGTTATGCTCACCAGCAACTCAATAGTCTTTATTTTGCATTTGGGTTCTAATTGTATATATTTCTATTTTCCCAATTTCACTCATCTTGTTCCTTTAATAAAGCATCCAGATCTACGCACAGTCTGTTTTATTGGAGGATATGTGGGTTTAGCTGCATGTTAAGCTGTAGCAAGGACAGAACATCAGGAAATAGCACTTTATGACTCTTTTTTTATTACTACTGCTAGGACTGAGAGAGTGAAATCCCATAAAAAATTGCAGAAGCTCAGTGAAAAACACTTGTTGATGAGATGACGGAGTTACATCCACTATGGTATTCTTCTGGACTGCTTTATAAAGTTTGCAGTGGTAGGCAAACTATTGCATTAGTTCTCCTTCCTCCAAAATCCATTACAGTCCCTGTTTGTGGTGGGGAGAAGTCCAGCTCTAGGTTCCTAATGTGTAGGCTTCTACATATATTTTCTCTCTCTGCTCTTATTCTCTACATGAGACCACTGGATGATGTCATCCAGTAACATGGAGTACACTAATGATACCCATTTCTGTATCTATATCCCCGGCTCACTAAGGTGCTTTCTCAACGTTTTGAAGCTTTAATGGTCTGGATAGGAGGTGGGTGAGGAAATTCAACCATGGCAAGAATAAATGACTATGGTTTTGGGGACATTCCATATCTGGAAATTTATACTGTCTTTAAATGTGGCAGTATTCCCCACACAGAGCTGGTGGACAATTTCAGCATTTCCCCAAACTTGCGGGTCCTGCTGGAGGAACAGACAGCAGATGTAGTAGTTGGGTATATGTGTAAATTTATATATCAACTGTGTCTGTTCTTACACAGAATGTCCCTGTCAGAAAAGAGCAAAAAAGAGCAAAATCATTCTACTAGCCCAGTGTTTCCCAAACTTGACAATTTTAAGGCATGTAAACTTCAACTCCCAGAATTCCACAGCCAGCATTGCTTCCATTCTGGGAGTTGAAGTCCACATGCCTTAAAATTGTCAAGTTTGGGAAACACTGTACTAGCTCAATGGCTTACATCACCCACAGTGTATGAAGCCACAGTATTTTCCGGAGCTCAAAACACATTCTGGAGCTTGAGACACCTACATCATGGTAATCAAGATCAGAAGTAATGCTCAAGCAAATACTATGAGCAGAGAAATCTAAGAGAAACTGATTTTCAGAGAAAGCAGTTTATGATTATCTGTGGTGTGATGCTGTTACTTTGCTATCACCACACAAGACTACCAAGAAAGCCACTGATTTGGAATGCAGTTTTCCCCATGCTTAGTTTATATAAGTAGTAATTAAAAACAAACAAACAGTTCAATAGCATGAATGATGTCTCATTGATATCCCTCTTCTTTTTATTTTTGTTGATGAATACAGATCCACTCTGCCTCCATGACAGGCACTAAGCTAATCTTAATTACTTTCAGAAAGACACAGGTGCTCCTCCGGAGCTTTCCAGGCAAATAGAAAAGATTACAGAAAGATGAACTAGCTGTGAGATCAAAGATTATTTATAATACCCAAAGTTTTTTTTAAAGTATTTAGTTTTCTCTTTGATGGCACAAATTTAAATAGTTTCTAACTTAAGTATGTGACTTTTAAAAGGTTTGTTACCTGTATGGAAAACAAAAGAGCTGACAATTTTTTTTTAAAAAAAGAATGCCTTCCTCTATATCCTAGAGTAATGACACATTTAAAGTTACCAAAATGAGATGAATCATTCAGTATTGATCATTTGAGAGGATGCTTCAGCACTTACATTGGTTTTACTGTCTTCTGAGGAAATATAAGAATTTTCTGGTTTTGGTCATTTTTTTTAAATTTAATCACAATATTGTGTAGCTGCCTCAATTGCAAGATACAGTAGATTGGGCAGAACTAGCATAAGTCAGGAGTTTGCTGGGTCAGGAAAGTTCACTATAAATAAAAGGCAACACATACAGATGTAAAAAAGGGTGAAAATGCTGTTTAAGTTAGTTTTGCTTTTGTCTGTACTTATATTTCATATTTTGTCTTTTTAATCTTTTATTTTTGCCTATAGGCTTGTTTGATATCAATTTCTTTCTATTCCTCTTCTAAAATAATTGGCAAGTACTAAAAAGTTCTTACATGATGTGGAACAAAATTCTCACAAAATAATCTTTAAACTTACAGAAGAAGTTAATTGAAACAAAGAAAAAAATAAAGGAAAAAACAAAGAAAGAAAGGGAGAAATTACCTTATGCTATCAATTATCACTGGTTTACTAATAAATATATAACTATGGTCAGTTCAAAATGTTATTATAAAATAGCACAAAACTTTGTTATAGTAACACATATTGCTTCAGTAGAAAATATTATCTTTTCCAAAACAGATAGATCAAACATTTCTGAAAGGTATTCCTTAACATCTGAAATAATATTACTTTTCCAATTGCTCAGTATAATTGTCAAGCCCTCCCAGGCTTGACATTCAAGAGGGGGAAGGTGGCAGACCAGCATTGTGGAGGTAGAGGAAGAGCCAGCACCAGGTTCAGCATCGGGTCCAGGGCAGCTTACAGTCCGGGCTCTGGCAGGGCTTTGTTCAGGCCGTCAAACAGTTGAGAAGCCGTGCCTGTGCAAACAGAGGTCCCAGGAAGCCGTGCCTGCGCAGAAGGAGGCTGTGAGAAGCCATGCATGCGCAGAAAATGCTGGAGCCGCCAAACAGCTGAGGGGCGGAGGCCCGCCAAACAGCTGACGGCCAGACACACTGGAGCACATTTAGGAGAACGGACGGGAGCAGATTGAGACTTTGATTGCTGCTGGATGCTGGTTGAGTAATAGGAGGGTGGGGTATCTGATAATTGCTGGGTGGAGTTGTGGTTTTTTGGGCGGGGTTGGGGTGGCTAATGGGGTAGAGGGTGGGGTAGTGTTAGCTCAAATGTATTTAAGGAACGCTGGGAGGCAGTTGCTTCCAGCGCGAACTTTGTAGCACACAGAGCCTGATTACTATAGGTCTGTGTTAAAGTCAATACTTTACCTTAAAGTAAACCGGAGCTGACTGAATCAAGGTGTCTTCATGTCTTCCTTTCTTCAAGATTCCGATAGGAAAGCTGACAATAATTCTTTTAGCCAGACCCCATGCTTGATACAACAATATTTCCCAGTAAATACCAAAGTTTGGTATATAATTGAATATTACAGTAACATCTTTAGCATTTATAGATTCCGATCAATCAATTATATACAAAAACATACTATTATTAAAAAATTATATGATCACATGATGATATCCTATGGATAAATAAGCCCTCAACTGACAGGTATCAATTCCAAGAGGAGATAATATTTGAACTGTGGAGTCCTTAGTGCTTTCTGAGCTGGGTTGCTTTCTTGCAGATCAACTAAGTAACATCATCAGTGCCCTATTTATGATTGTATAGCTAATTCCCTGGGTTTCAGTGGCAAGTCCTGTGGTTTTAAATACTGCTTCTAAAATTGCAAAGAATTCTAACTGATTAGCACTGTCTATGTCAGACATCAGCATTATACTGTTCACGGGCCACATCTGGTCCTTTGGCTATATCTGTCCGGCCTGCGGCAGTGGTGGCCCTATTGGTTCAGCCCTCCACAACTGTCTCAGTTTCGCATTTCCCCTTGGAAAATTAATTACCATCCCTAAGTCCTTTTTGGAGGATATTGGGTTCTGTGGTGGACAGTGGGCAGCTAGACATGTTAACATCCCATTTCAGATTCAGGTACCTCTTTACATCTGAAATTTAGCTTGAATAGTTGATGTTACCTGTTTGGGTAATGAAATATCTGCAAACAAACAACCCAGCTCAGAGAGCACCAAGGACTCCTCAGGTATCAATTACTTATCAGAAGAAGGTGAATAAGTAAGTCTGGGATGGTTTTCTATTCCAGTATGGTAGAAAAATACCCCCCTTTTGGAGCTGTCCTTTCTTTTAACAATCTCTGTTTTCCTCTGCAAAATCATGGCAGGAATAAGGAATACATTCTAGTGCAACCATACCATTCCACACCACCTACTGCGTAAACAGTGATAGCCATTGTTTTCCTGGAAATCTTTTTGGTAAATAAAGGAATCCAACCCACCTGTACCAACCTTTACAACCTTTGTTCTACCAGGAAAGCCATTAAGCAAATCAAAAGCATGGCCCTTTTACTTATGCTTCACCTTGTTCATTGTTTTTTCTAATAAATTGACTCCTCCCTAAGAAGCCTCCTTTCTGACATTTCTCTCCTATTTGTTACTTTCTTAGTGCAGTGGCTGCTGCATCTTTTCCTAATTATGAACTGGCTAACATAACAGAAGACTATGCTGTATACCCAATATCTCTTGAGTTTATTCTTTCTGCCCTGAAACATGTTTTTACATCAAAAGCTACTAAAACCAGAACAGTTAAAAATATATACATAGCACTAGACAACCCATATCCAATTGGATCTTCCTTGCAGAGATGTTTTCTTACAGAAACAGAGGAACAGAATGACCAAAGGCAAGCAAAAAAAAAAAAAAAGTAAGGGGAAGCAGGAGTGATTTCCAACTTCCTGTTGCCTTCCTCATGTGTTTCCTAGCAAGGTGCATCAGAAAAGCTCCCTCCCTCTTCCCCCCTCCCTCCTTTCCTATTCTTAGCTGCTTAGTGACTTTCTTCATAACACTTTACACCACTGGTAATAATGGTCATGTAAATGATCATTGGAGAAGGTAATGTCCCCAATCCCAACAAGGGGAATTGATAGTAAACTCTTACGGAGGTGAAAGGAGAAGCCTCTATTAAAAGGCAGGCAAAGGGACTCAATGTAAGCAGTCCTTACAGCCACTGTTAATGCTTTCCCTTCTGTTTTAGCACTTATGCAATTTCAGACATTGCTTATGGGCAACAGCCATATAAGTTAGCCAAATAAGACCTAAGATTTGAAATTTCTTTTTTAAGCCAAAAAGTATAGGATAATAGGATACTAAATACATTATACATACACACATACAAACACATATATCTGACTTTTAAAAGAACATATCCTATTTAAGCCAAAAAGGAAATATAGGATACACTACACAACAAACCATACTAACCCCGACACATTATCTTATATACACTCAGATACAATCTCTCTTTTCACCTTCTGTTCATTTCTTATTTTTATGATGCTGAATGTGGGGGAAAATATCTAATTTCCAGACATCAGAATAAAATATTAATTTGGTATTCAAAATTTCTGAGTTTCTACGGAAGTAAAGCTGATGATTGGCAGATCTCCTCTATTTGCTGCTTATTGTATAAAAGAAAAGGAAAAATGAGATTGATCCTCTTTTTTTCTTTCTATTTTCAAAATACTCAGGTAAAGACTTGGTTTGCTAATTCCACAAGTATAAAAATTATTCAACTAGTTTGGAGAGATTGCGGTAATGAACAACTCTCTCCCCCCATCCCTTTTCTTTTGTTTTTATTCAAAGTAAGATTCCACATCCCTCCCTCTTTCTCTTTACTCCCTTTGCTTTTATCTAAAGAATGAGATTCCTGCTCAAATTAATTAATTAATTAATTTGTCTCTTTTTTGCTGCGAAAGGAGCTAAGCCAGCTTCCATCACATAACAAAATAGTAGACAAGGACAGGTAAATTTCCTCTTTCTTTTCCAAACTGATCCAGAATCAAATAACTTATCAGTAAGTCGTTTGCTTAACTACTGCAAAAGTTCCTTTCACTTACTTCTCTTATTCACTTGGCTTTTTATTTATTTTTATTAGATTTTAACCCTACATACACTACTTTTATAAATAACACAAGGCATTCCTTCCTCCTCTTCCTATTGTCCTCACAACAACTCTGTGAAGTGAGTTGGGCTGAGAGAGAGTGATCTTTAGATTGTTCACTGTAACTTCTGAATATCAAGTACCTGATTGCCTCTGATATACTTTAATACATTTTATTGAATTAATTATAGTATTACATTTTGACTTCTGGAATATATGTGATAGTTAAATTACTTTTAGTGTTTAGGCCTTAGTGCAGTGGGAGCCCCCATTTCATTACAGCTCTACCCCATCCCAGGCTACTGAAAAATAAATGTTTGAATATAAAATATGGGGAAAGATCTTGTGAATTTGTTTTGGGGACTGATTATGTGTTAGAATCCTTAAAACAGATACAGACATAGGTCTTCTAATATAGTAATTTATATCATTTTATATACTTCAATCAAATATTGTCAATTGCTGTATGACTCAGCAAGGAGATCTTCTACAGTTTTGATTCTCTGATTTTATTTTGTTCCTCTTTAAAATGTAAATCAGGCATTCATTTATAATCATCTCTGTTTGGCTACTGGTCTACAAACAGTAATAATTTACATATGCACCATTCATAAAGTACTTCCAGAAGTTAGGATAAGAAACGATGGGTTTAAATTACAACTTGATTTTGACAGGACATCAGAAACACTTGCTAATGGTAAGAGTTGCTCATCAGTGGAACAGATGCCTCAGGAGATGATGAACTTTCCTGTTGCTTGTGATGTCTAAACAAAGGTTGGATGGCCATCTGTCTGGGATGCTGTCATAATGAATTATTGCATTAGGCAGAGAATTGAAATAATCTCCCAGACTCTGTCAACCCTTACATTCTGTGATTATTAGAAAAACTTCATTTAACTACTAGTATTTAAAAATTTCCATTTCTAGTTATGAAGATTATTTTAGAGTGGGATTCTTTTGAAACAGTTACTTATTTTCCTCTCTTATATATTTATATCTATTTCTATATCTCTAACAACGTGTTGAAAACTACTAAAGCTTGGCTGGTTTAATACAGATCTTATATGGGTACCAATATTAACAGATGTGTATTTCCAGAATAGCATACATAGTGCTAATACACTGTTAAAGAATATATGAATTAAATCTATTAATTAGCAAAGCCTGAAAGCCTGGCAAAAAGTGAAATGCTTTCCATCTGTACTGTTAAACAATTGTTGGAAACCCAGAATGAAATAACTAAGGATGCTATTTATTGTAAGATATTACTTACTATATTGAACAGTATTTATCTGATTATAGCTATAACTACATATGGCCTGAATTACAGATTTTTTTAAAAAAAATTCTGCTGAAATATACCTCATAAGTTAGTAATGAATTTTGTGTCTATTTTCTAAGTAAAAAGTGCAGATGTTTTCATTTAGTTTTATGACCATTCTTCATTGCCTAACAATGGCTGTACTGAAACCATTATTCATCCATATTACTCTGGCTTCTGAAAAATTGAAGGAGATTTCCTACATACTTTCAGCCTTTTTTGAAATAATCTGAAGAAACATAGTGGTTAAAATATTAAATAAAAATGAACTCCTTCTGTTGAGTCCTCGAGTCAACGGCAAATGAATACAGCACATTTTGTAATTCCAACAGCCCTTTATTTGAAGTAGTTCTCTCTCCGTCACAGCTCTGAGGCTCGCAGGCCTCTCTGACTCCTTTAATAGCATTCCCGGGCAAAAAGGTAATATTTAGGTGCGCTCCACGTCTCGCCCATGTGTGCGAAGCCGGCGCCAGCCAGTCTGGTCCCAGGCAGCTTGCAACTGCCCTGGACCATTGCAACGTCACGAGCCTGCCTTTGCAGGCTCAGGACACAACACCCCTTCCCCCCGGATGAGACTTATTAACTATATAGGTAGTTATACGCGACCTCAACACGAGCGTGGTGTGCCAACCCCAAACCTGCACATCTATTGCAGCTGTGCAATAGCCACACTACAAATGGTACGGGGTATTGTTTTGGAATTAACTACCCAATGCTCACACTCCCATTTCCCACAACAGCAGGCACCCTCTCACTTTCCCTGCTTTGACAGCAGGGTTACAAAGTCCTCAAGATACTTGGGAGATCTTTTTACTGTCTGTGACCTCCTTAGGTTCTGAGAACCCCCTTCTTCCTCTTATGCAAAGGATGAAGTGGAGTTGCTTCCTCTTAAACCCTGGTGGTCCCCGTGAACTGTGTCCCGTTGCCTGGTCTGCTTGCTTGCCCACTGGGCTCGTCAGACCAGTACTTTGCTCCCCCATGAACCTGGTTGACCTGCCTAACTGTAGGCTCTCGGGCCCCTCTGTATGCCTGCCAATGTTTGGCATTTCTGTAGAGCCCTCCAAGTCCACAATGGACCTATCAAGGGAACGCATCCCTTCACTCCCAAGCCCCGTAACGGGATTGTCTCGGGTTTCAGACAATACTCAGTTGCCCCCCAATCTATGCCGGAGGTGCCAGAATCCTGCAGTAGTTTTATGGTACTACTCGAAACCACCCCACCCAATTTTTCTGAAAGCAACTTGAGCTTTCTCCTGCCTCGCTTGTGCAGCCTGGCAGCTCTCAACCTTTCTTCTAAGTCTTTAAAATGACAAGGCTTAGCTGCTCTTCTTAAGGCCGTAATGTATTCCTTAGCCAATTCACCAGCTCTTTGATCCCATGATGTCTCCATGCAATAACAGACAACTTGGGTTGAAAATGTTCCTTCAATAATTTTTTTAAATCTGTATAAGTGACAGATTCAAGAGGAGCAGGGCTGCCAAATTTTCAGCAATTTCAAATGCATCTTGACCACAGACACACAGCAAAGTAGCGGCCTTCAAGCCATCTTCTCTTACTTGATTTACTCTAAGGTAATTTTCTACCCTGGCAACATAAGACTCCCATCTTTCTGGGTGCGTGACATCGAATTCAGACAGTCTCCCTATCTTCGCCATTCTTGCTTCTCTGTTAGGAAGGGGTCTATCAACCAGCTTAGCTCCAGCGACGCTGTACTGGCAGGCCAGGTGCTGAGTTTAATGCCGTCTTCCTCTCTTCAGGACTCTTGGGTAAGCTTACAGTTCTTCTTTTTTTTTTGTAAGCAATCCCATCCTCGTCACCAGTGTTGAGTCCTCGAGTCAATGGCGAATGAATACAGCACATTCTGTAATTCCAACAGCCCTTTATTTGAAGTAGTTCTCTCTCCGTCACAGCTCTGAGGCTCGCAGGCCTCTCTGACTCCTTTAATAGCATTCCCAGGCAAAAAGGTAACATTTAGGCACGCGAAGCCGGCGCCACTCAGTCTGGTGCCGGGCAGCTTGCAACTGCCCAGGACCATTGCAACGTCCCGAGCCTGCCTTTGCAGGCTCAGGACACAACACCTCCCTCTCCTTATCTTTGAAAATAGATTCTGGGTTTAATATAACATTTTAAATTCTATGCTTTTATGAAGGGCTCTTTTAACGTTGTTTTCCAAGTGGCAGTTTTAACTGTAAATGTAAAATAAAAGCATGGTTTGGATCTAAATTGTCATGCTTACAGTAATGTCACTGGAAATGTATTCTAGTAATTAATTGTGCTGTTATGTACAATTTTCTGGGTCTTAGACTGTAGGAAATTCTTCTTCTTTATCATCCTAGCTTTTCCAGCTGATGCAGACTCTACTTTTCAGATCAATGAACACCATTTCATATGATCAAATGCAGCAGCCAAGTCCAACTAGATGAATTTTATGTCCATGTTAATTGTGTCCTGCCATCTATGCTTTGTGGGCAAATCCATATGGGCATTTGCCATCAGTATTAAAGAGGTACGCAGTGCAGGCGATGGTGTGGGATGCTGCTTGTAGAATACGGCTATACTAACATTGGCGTATTTGCCTGCATTTTTTCCGTTATTGGTGTATACCCATTTGCTCTGTATTGTACATGGTCACATATATAATCTTCATAGATTGTAGGAGCTGACATTATATTTCTTTAACAACCACATCAAGAAAATGTTGATGACTTATAAAGATTCTATTTCTAAACAAGATATTAAAATCAAAGTTCAGCAAAATATATGTGGCAAACAGGGTATGTGTACACACACAGTCTGGTGAGTTAGCTCTGTTGGCTTTCATGAAGGGGGATCCCTAAATGCCCCATGCACAATCTTACTGTATCCTTACAACTGGGAAGAAACCCCTTGCAATGCTACTACTTTTCTCCCCCTCCTCTCCCCCCAAAAATCCATCTATTCCATGCTTTACTTGATGATGATGATGATGATGATAATAATAATAATATTAATAATAATAATAATAAACTCCCAGTGAGGCACTACCTTGACGTGATTGTGGGACCTGTGTACTCTGAGGAAGATGAGAACTATGCCAGAGGTTCAACCATACTGGACAGGTCTCATCAGAGGAGTCAGACAAAGAGTGTCTCTCCCATAAAAAATATGGCGAGACATAAATTTCAGAATGCTATAACAGCTCGGATGTCGCCCAGGTTAACAAGGTCCAAGCTAGATATTGGAGTTCCTAGATATCAGGTGAAAAATGGGTTACAGGACTCAGGACTGTTGGCTGAGCAACCAGGGCCAGCAGCTGCAGAACTACTTGAAAAAAAGATGTTTACCCGTCGCAGATACACAGTGATTGAAAACAAAGAAATAATGATCTGTTACTACAGATCAAGTCCAACAAGGAGAGGATATCTAAAACGAATGCACCAGTTCTGGAAAGAACAACATCCAGAATCAGAAATAACAGAACAGAGACTAGCAGATCAACGCCGATTTATAATACGAAATAAAGTATTCACAGAAACAGAATTGGACGAACTGCAAAGGTTTACCCAGGGAAAAGAAATCAAAGCCTTACCAGAAGTAATTCAGAATGTAGAGGCAAACCAGGGGGAGTTGGCAGTGAAGGAATCCAGCAGAGATATACAACTGTTCTCATTTGGAAACCAGGCACCTCAGTAAGAACAAAACCCTCTAACTAAAGAAATAAAAGAATTGAAACAAAGAATAACTGAGCATCTAGAACAGCACAAAAACAACAGAATAAGGATGCCTGCATTGAAGCTTGTTCCAAAGAAACAGCTAGCACAAGCATTAAAAGATGCAAATACTGCAATATCAAGTATAAGCACCAATTCACTGCAAGAAACAAACCAACTAATGTACAGCACAGCTGCAGTTATAACTGAATACATGGGATGCAAAATCAAGAAAGAAGAAAAACAAACAAACAGTGCACCAGAAAAATGGAAGGTTAGACTAGAAAATAAGATCAGCAAGTTAAGATCACAGCAAGTTAAGATCACATGTTATGGAGTTTGGCTTGGACAAATGTGCCACACTTACTATTAAACAAGGAAAAATAGTGAAAACTGAAAGAATCAAGATGCCCCACAAAAATAACATTAAGAGTCTGGATGAGGAAGATTACTACAAATACTTGGGTATCCTTCAAGCTGACAATGTCAAGCACACTGAAGTCAAGAAAAAGATTAGAGGTGAATACATCAAGAGAGTGAAGAAGATCTTAAAGTCCAAATTCAATGGAGGAAATGCCATAAAGGCAATCAACACCTGGGCAATTCCAGTCATTAGGTACACAGCTGGAATAGTGGACTGGACTCAAGCAGAACTAAAAGCAATGCATAGGAAAACAAGAAAAATAATGACAATGAATCATGCCCTTCATCCACGCAGTGACATTGACAGACTTTATCTACCAAGGCAAATAGGTGGGCGTGGAATGCTACAAGTACATCAGATGGTTGAAGAAGAAAAAATGGCTTTGGAAGAATATCTGAAGAACAATGATGAAGATGCACTGAAATTAGTATATCAGGAAGGCTTACTAACTACTGGAGAGACCAAACTGGCCTACAAGAAAGACCAAATGAAGAACAGAATAGAGGCATGGGAAGACAAAGCACTACATGGCCAATACATTAAAAAAATAGCTGGGAAAGCAGATAATAACAAGACCTGGCAATGGCTAAGAGCAGGAAAATTGAAGAAAGAGACCGAGGGACTAATTCTGGCTGCACAAGACCAAGCCTTAAGGACAAATGCATATAAAGTCAAAATTGAGAAGACAGCAACAGACAGTAAGTGCCGCCTATGCAAAGAAGCTGAAGAAACAGTGGACCACTTGGTAAGCTGTTGCAAGAAGATTGCACAAACTGATTACAAGCAGCGGCATGACAAAGTAGCAACAATGGTGCATTGGAAGATCTGCAAAAAATATCATTTGCCTGTAAGCAAAAACTGGTGGGATCATAAAATAGAGAAAGTCATAGAAAATGATAAAATTAAACTGCTCTGGGACTTCAGAATTCAAACAGACAAGCACCTGCAACATAACACCCCAGACTTAACAATTGTCGATAAGAAAGACAAAAAAGTCTGGATAGTGGACGTGGCAGTGCCTGGAGACAGCAGAATAGAAGAGAAAGAACTGGAGAAGATAACAAAATACAAAGACCTACAAATAGAAATAGAAAGACTGTGGCAAAAGCAAGCAAGGGTAGTACCAATAGTAATAGGCTCCTTGGGTGCAATCCCAAAACAACTGGAGCACCACTTGAACACCATTGGCATTGACAAATTCGCTATTAGTCAATTGCAAAAGGCGGCCTTACTAGGAACTGCTTCCATCCTGCGACGATACCTGTAATACCATCAAACATCCACATCTGCCTATCCCAGGTCCTGGGTAAGGACTCGATAGGTAGACAAAATGCCAAATCCAGTCTGAACATCTGGCTGACTGTGCGTTGATCCATAATAATAATAATAATAATGTTGGAAGGGACCTTGGAGGTCATCGAGTCCAACCTCCTGCTCAGGCAGGAAACCCTACACCATTTCGGACAAATGGCTGTCCAGTCTTTTCTTAAAAACTTCCAGTGTTGAAGCAATCTTTGTTTAGTCAGCATCTTGAGTGGAAGGAAAAATTGGCTAATATTTTCCCCAGAATGTGCATCACAGATTCATTTAGGATTTAAGTCTTTATTGTATATGCTAAAGAACTAAAAATAAGATGAAAAAGCATGAAAAAAGGAAAAACAAACAAATAACTATACAAAACCCCCACAACTTCTGGATATGCTTATTTCAGCTGCTGGTTCTTTAAAGCCAGGATCCTACTCTCCTCATAAAACAAAAGTCTCATCACTCAAATTTCAATCCCTAAAACAAAATCGCATTATAATTCACATGTGGTTTCACTAGTTCCTAGATTGCTCTATAATTTCCTAATCTGCAAGATGGACCTCCACAGACAGGTGTCTTCCTTCCTTCCTTCCTTCCTTCCTTCCTTCCTTCCTTCCTTCCTTCCTTCCTTCCTTCCTTCCTTCCTTCCTTCCTTTCTCCCTCCCCCTCTCCCTCCCTCCCTCACTTTCTATGACTTTTAGCCAGTTCCACACAATAGTGGTCCTGCAAAGAAACATACACCAAAGGTAAAAAGCAAAAATGAAGCATTCCCACCATTCCCATTTTAAAAAGCTGGTCTTAGAAGAGCTCTTGCAACTTATTGGTTCTTCGGTGTTCAAATTTTTGTGAACTTCTGATCCCTCCATCCATTAAACAGCAGTAAGAGGTCCAGGTTTTCTTTTAATTCTTACTCTGTCTGAACCTCCAGAAATGGGATTTCTCCCCATTCCTACAATGGGAAATGTCATGGGAAAATTAAGAAATGAAAATTAGGAAGTGGTATTGATGAAATGCACAAACCAAAAACTAGGTCATATACGTACAAAATTGTACATAGGTGTAGAAGAGAAGAGTAAAGATGTTTGCAGGTAATTCTTCATCTGCTATTGCTGGGTCCAAACTGTCACTGCCAGGCAGGAAGAGAAGCATCATTGAAGCATTAAATCTCTCAAGTTGTACCTGCATTTCTCATAAGCAATGGCTTCCTGTTTGAGATAGGTTAATGGAGTGAAACCAGACTGATGCTAATATACATTTGTTCTTATAAATTCTCGGTTAAAATGATTGAGAGTCTTTCACTCATAGGGCCATTGAAGATTTTATGAGGCAAAAATCTAGACCTTGGCATTTATTAGTTTATGATATTGTTATTATTAAGTTAATATGCTTTCTTTTGTCTCCCTCCTCCCCATGCTCTGATTGAAGATATACTCTTTTAAAAATAGTTTATAGCTATCTGCTTCATTTTCAGTTCTGTTCCCATCCCTTGGCTTTCAAAAAGAACATATCATCTTTTTCTATTCTCCTTTAGAAACTTCCAGTCCCCTTGTTTATCTACAAGCAGAGAGCAGTGTTAATGGAGAAACTGTGTTTATGAACCAACTGTCTTCCATCTAGCTCTGCTATTAGGTCAATATATAATCTTAGACAGCTGCTGGCTGGATATTTCATTTTCTACTGATGACCAGATTTGGTAATAAAGCTATCAGATCATCTGAATTCATGTCAATGATAGGATTGCCATTGCTATAAAACTATTGATTAGTTCTCTCTAGAAGTTCCTCCCAAGTATGTGAAATCTTTCTCCATCAGATATAATGTCTCTTTCAGTAATTTTATTTGTTGCTCTTGTTCCTTTTTTTTGCTTACTGCCAGCGTTAAAATACATGGCTGAAAAGATTTTACCCTGCTGGGAGTATTTTATTGTGATTATGGACTGGTACATAAATTTGCAGAGATAACATTCAAACGTTGATCAATAACCCCATTCCCAAAATCACATCTTTGGTGGGAAAAAGTGTGAGATAACTGAAATAAGTGGACACAATTGACTGTTACCAGAAACCCATTAGTGGGAAAAATATTGCAGACAAAAAAGAGAATTATCCCAAATTTTCAAATCCAACACCACAGGCTGGGAGTACTGTATATCTATGAAGTGAATAAGTGTCATTTCTGGAAATATTTGTTTGGAAGCTTTTAGAGAACTGTCTCCATCCAGTGGCCAAAGAGGGCATGGAAACAAAAGTTGACATGTTCAAATACAAATGCAAATGCAAATAATAATAAAAAAACAACAACAAAAAACCCAACCCTTCTGTGGTGGAATATATTCCCTAAAGGAGGTTGAAGTTGTTCTTTTTTTATATATTTAAGATACTTACAAAGAAGTAGAAGTTCCAGGTATATGCTATTAGTTTTAGAGATGCTCCTCTAAAGACCAGTTCCATCTGTCTTTGTATTTTACAACTTCCTCATGCTTAATTTGCATATTTCTACTAAATTATTTGTCCTTCAATGTATTTTCTCAATTTCTAGTTTAAGGTTTTAAAACTCTTCTCAGTTTGCCACATGTGCCTGCCAAATGGCAGTGATCACTAAATCAACAGGAAAAGTTTCAGCTATACCAAATTATAGTCAGACGTATTTAAGTGATCCATGCTATGTATCATACCACAAGCTTTATCAAGCATGATTCTGTATCATGCTATAATAAAAGAGCTAATCAAACAAAGTTTTTTTTTCATATACCAGTCTCTAATTTCAAAACTGTGCAAACCAAGTGATGATAGTTTTGACATTTGTGATATCTCATCTATAGTCTCTCTATCTGTAAGTGGTTAAGTCTGGGGAGGAGAGATTCTGAAAACCACTACTAGGCATAATAGATCAGAGTAGCAATTCACAGTCTAAAAAGATAGCAGAACTTTCATCTTGCTGAGATGGAAAATACCAAAGGGTGGTGTAGATTTGCTCACTGCAGTTCTTGCCATTCTACCTCCCTCCCTCCCCCCCCCAAAAAAAATTAAGGGCTGTCCCTCACTACCTATGGCTTATTCATCTCTGCGGGAGCCAGTGCTAGCTTAGATGGACAGTTGCCTACTTTGGCAGGCAGAACAGTTTCATATGTTCAATGGGAATCACGAAAGGAGCAATTTCAGCACTTCATGGAGTTATGCCTATTGTCCCACAGTGCAGGGAAACCATCAAAGGGCACCTTAACTGAAAAGCTTATAGGAAAAGATATTATAAACCTAGTAGCAGATCATTTTCATTATTAATAATTAAAACAGGGGAATGGATAATATTCTCTTCTAGATAACGACCTTGATTCCATTATAAATGTGTCACTATAAAATATGTGAAGATTCACTAACGCGTGTAAAAACAACCTTACTGCTCATGCATCAGTTTAAGAATAGAACCATTTCCATTTTCCTTTATTTAATGTGCTTGGTTTTAATTAGGTTGCAAGGTGCTGATCCAAGCATCCTGTGCTTTTTGATTAATACCTCTTGGAAGGTAGCTGCTCTGATGCATGCAAAGAACAGCATCACTCACTTTGCTGGATGCCCAAATCCACCAGCAAGTTTCCAACTCACTGAAATAAAACAGAATTATTTGAATTGGTTATTGGAGAAATAAATGAAGTTTTCATGTGGACAAACATGCACTAAGTTCTAGATGACCTGGGCACCTTGTCAGAACAGCTATGATTGCATTTGTCCCTTCAGATCAATTTGGATTTAAGAAATCCAAACCAAAAGACTGAAATCCTCTGCAAAGAGTACAGATTCTACATCCATTTCTTAATCCAACTTTTAGGAAAAGACTTCTATAAATTGGTTGTGATAGTAAAGAGAGATCTTTTAATTTTGTGGACAATAGGATTTCCCAGAATCATTTCTTTTTCTGCAGTCATTCTTTTGCAATTTCGCTTTTCCTCCTACTCCACCCTTTATAAACCTCACTGTATCTGTGAGTTCATTGGAGATTTAAGATTTCACTCTAGTGCAGGGGTGTCAAACTCGCAACATCACGTGATGTGTTATTACTTTTTTTTGCCATTGCCAGCAATGGGGTGCGCGCAGTTTCGCTATGATGCATCCGGTCTGTGGGTTGGCAGTTTGACACCCCTGCTCTAGTGGAACTGATGCTAGTGATACCCTACATGGTGACCCTTTTATTAACATTCCCATGTCTAATTCAGGAGTTTTTAACCTTTTGGAGTTAGTAGAGACATACTGAGGATTGCCATAGTAGGTGTGGCCAATATGTATTGAACATCTGTATATCATAAGACAAGCAAAGTAGCCATCTGTTGTTTTATTATCTACAAACAGTTTGCAGAAGTTTCTGTTTCTATTGAAAATACAGACTATGTTTCAGCTGGAACTCTGCATTAGATCATGCTAGTTTCCCTTCATTTTTATTTTTTTTTAAAAAATAACACTAAAAATGGGATGGAGAAGTACTGAAAAACATATTTGGTTTTGGTTGCATTTTTTAAACCTGAATATTCCCATGTGAGTCAAAGACCTTGGTAAAGCTGCTAGCAAAAATAAATTCTCTAAATATCTTTGGGAATCCCATGAATTATCCCATGGACGGATAGCTCATGATATAAAGCAACGGTCCCCAACCTTTTTGGCACCAGGCACCAGTGTAGTAGAAGACAGTTTTTCCACAGACCCATAGGGGAGGAATGTGCAACCTAAATCCCTTGCATGTGCAGCTTACAGTAGGGTTCACACTCCTATGAAGTTCTAATGCCTGATGATGTGAGATGGAGTTGAGGTGGTGTTGCTAGTGCTGGGGAATGGCTGCAAATACAGATGAAGCTTCCCTTGCTCACTTCCAGGCCGGTTCCTTAACAAGCTACAGACCAGTGAGTATCCCAGGGTTGGGGACCCTAGGTATATAGCACCATGAGCAAACAAACTTAATTGTCTACTATGTCTGCATAGAGGAAATATCAGTACCACTTTCTCAGAAACTGATTCCAAGCATGATAGCAAAATTAAAGAGAGCGTCCCTATATCCAAATTCAACCTCATCCTGTGTTTGAATGTTAGGTCAAAGATGTGTTCTTTCAGTGTAATAATTGTTGCTGCAGCTGCCCTCCAATGCCTTTAGAGCAATCATACCCTGAAACATAAAGACACAGGCTCAGCTGCTGTTTATGACATGTTTACGCACTGGCCTCTCAAGTGTGTCTTCCACAGTAGTCTATCAGCAACAGGTAAATCAAGATAATCTCTGAATGAGAGTAACTATTTGGAGTCAGAGAAAAACACACAACATGCCTACATACATATATACAAAAACACATGAACACACTAAATAAAACAAACCGCCTTATCATACAACAAAGAATTAGGAAATCCAAGATTTTAAACAAAAATCAGAGATGTATTTTTTCTAAAGCTAAACTGGTGAACAACATTCCTTTATAGCCTAAACCAGTCAACAAATATGACATGATTAAAGAATGAATCTTACTGAAGAAATGAAGAAAATATTTTAAGATACCAAATCTATCTTCCAGATAGCTATAAATCCTTCTGACTTCCTTGCTGAACTTAGGGTGAGGCCCTAATTTACTAAGAGGCCCCACTCGTTTTCAAATATGGTAATTATACTGTATGATGAACAAATCAAAAGCAGACATTTTAGGGAGGGGTCTGCAAAAGGTTCCCGTCTATGAAAATTGCAACAGGCACTAGATTCTTACTAGGCTTACAAAAAGTCAAGTATCCTGCATGAAGAGGATCAAATACATAATTAATCTAGATTAGAATGGAGAAGGATTAAATTTGGTTAAGTTACAAAGTGTGCAGGCCTGGAGGAGGAATTATGATTTTGAGTAAGGAAAGTTGTTTCTAAGTAATTTTTCAATCCATTGTCATTTGTTTCAGAAAATTACATGCCTTTGCATGAAGACGTCTCATCAAGAACTGAAAAATGGAGAATAGACAGGATAGAAATGCGAAAGACAGTTGGGGCTGGGATATAATCCAAGATTAGGATACTGGAAAGAATTTGGAGCTGAGATACAATCTAGGATTGGAGCACAAGAAGTATGGGAAATTATCCTGCACTCAGGCAGTTTTCCCCCAGAAATCTGTCTTATCTGTAATGAGTGCAGCTGGCATACACAGTTTAAAGCTGGATGTTTCCAGCCTTACCTAGGAAAGTTCCAAATTGAATTTCGCACCATGTGCATGCCACACAGTAGACCAGGCATGTCAAACTCGCAATGTCATGTGACATCACGCAACATATCACGACTTTTTCCCCACTGTTGGCAATGGGGAATCTAGCCCGCAGGCCGGTGGTTTTACATGCCTGCAGTAGACGATCCTTTATCACAGAGGTTGGACTCAGGCAAGTGGCAAATCCCAGAAGTAATCAAGTTTATATATAGATGTAGAACTCTCCACCAGTCTGATCTATGAAAGAAAGAAACTAGCCATATGGAACAATTGTCTAGAAATTCCATTTTGGACGTTTTCCTGGGTCAATAAAGACTACGTGACTTTGTGAGCAACTGTATGAGTGATGAATGGGAGGTATTTGATCATTTCTAATATATGCCACATTAACTGTATTCATACCATCTTAGAACTGCTGCTGAAGAAAACCTATGTTTAGTACAACAAGTCTAGCTCCATTTTGAAATGTAATTTTTACATAAGTAACCATAAGGGATTTAAAGAATGATTTTAAAATGAGAATTGTAATCTTTAATTGAATTCAATAACTCTGCAAATGGACCAAATAATCTCTAATTGATTAGATCATTTATTTTTTATCAGCTCATTTTCTCTTTAAGCTTACATTTGCTTGTACCATCATTAAGTATCTTTCATTAGCAGTTAATATTCAATTGCCTCTTTTCTCTATTGCATCAATTAACTGAATGTTGGAAGAAAAGGTAAGATTCTTCCTTTTAGGGCTTCATAAAGTTCTAAAATCAATATCCTTCACTTTCTGAGAAGCAGCAAGGGCATGTAAAGAAAGAATAGTCCAAAACAAGAAGAGCAGAACTAGTCAGAAAGGTAACATTTAAAGGAGTTTCCACACAGGGACTGAACTGCATCCTGCCAGATGCTGAACATCCTCCACTCTCTTTAGGGATAATGGTACTGAGCATCCATGCTGGATCATTGTCATCTAAAACATAGCACCTTTCGCCAGTAAAGAAAATTCAGTGGTTTCCTTGACTTATAACCGCTTGTTTAGTGATAATTCAAAGTTACAACATGGAAAAAAAGAACTTATAATTGGTCCTTACAACTGTTGCGATATCCCCATGGTCACATGATCCATCTCTTTAGGAAAGCAGAGAATTATTGCATACCAGTGCCCCATCGCCACTCCCAATCTTCGAAGTTAATTCATACATCTACTATGAAAGATATTAAAGAAGGCTACAAACATAATGCAATACCAGGAGAGTTGTACTTTCCATCCTAGTTATGCCAGGTGTCATCCACAAGTCCAATAGGTATAGTCTTGGTATCATACCCAGTATTGAAGCCAGACTGAAAAGGATCCAGATAATCTATTTCCTCTAGGTCTCTAAAACTTGCAGTTCCACCCACCTGAAAAAATATTATTTGCAAAGGAAGGTTGGACACCTTCAATAATAATTCAATAATTATCCCCTTTATCTAGATCAAATAATGACTTCTTGAAGAGGGCACACTGCCTCCTTCAAGACAGGTAGCAACACCCTGTCTCTGAAGGATTTGTTCCTGCCCTGTCACTTTCTAGAAGGCTTTCATCAAACATTCAGGTAATAAAAAATCCTTTTACTTCAGGACTAAACACTCAATCTTCCCCCAAATAATCTCACAAAACATGGTTTCACTCACTTTATCATGATGACTGCCAAGAAGTCACCTAATAGTCTTATAAATATCTCCCAACCCATCCTTCCCTACTAAAGTCTGGATCACTTTGAAGGATGCTGCTGAGGGGGCATTTTATAGATATAACAAGAAGAGAGAAATGTTATGCTTTGCTGCTCTTATAGCCACAGTATGAACTCAAAAATGAGTTCTTACCTGCTTCCAATCTCATACATTATTTACTTTTCACCACATTGTTTTAGGTTTCTTTGTTATTTCATCTTCAAGAAACTCTCCAGGATCAATAGGGAGCAGCTTATGCAAGGATATAATTTTCTCTTGGTGCTAACAGGTTATTAAAAACTCAGCAGAACTATCTACTAGAGCAGCGGTTCTCAACCTGTGGGTTGAGACCCTTTTGGGGGTCAAATGATGCTTTCACAAGGGTCGCCTAAGACCATCGGAAAACACATATTTCCGATGGTCTTAGGAACCGAGACACCAATCCTCTATCCGTCTCCAGACGAGGGGAGCAGGAGGTGGAGGAAAGCCCGAGCAAGGAAGGATCTGGCCCGGCAAGGGTGGAGCCACGTTCAGGCGCTGCTTCTGGAGTTCACAGATACTGGTCCGGCTCTCGTGTGCATTGGGGTAGAGGTTGTCTGCTGTGTTGCTGCCAGGAGCCTCAGCTAGCTAAAGCACCTTTCAGAGAAAGAGCCCTGCTTTCTCATGCAGGGTGACCCAGCCAGCAGCGTCCCACTCTCGTCGTTTCAGGGAGGAGGGAGAGGAAGAAGAAGAAGGCATCTGCCCGGCAGGCTGCTATCTCTGCCTCCTCGCGACGGAGAAGTGCTTTGAGGCAGATGGCAGGTTATAAAACTGACACTCGGCTCAAAGGGGGGGATGGGCGGGCCTACGAAGCCACTGCTCCTCCGTGGGCGGTCGACGGACACCTGGATGGCTAGGAAAGTTCCCCAACTCTTCTGCTGTGGAGGAAGAAAACCAAGCTTCGAGATCTCACGAGCAGGTGCGCAGACACGACTGAGCTTGAAAGAAGCCCGGCAAGCTTTACGTTGAGGCGGCGATTTATAAAAGGAAGGAGCGGTCTTCTCATGCTCCGGAGTGGGGGAGGGATGGTGGTATGTTTGTTTGCTTCCCAGAAAAAGCTGCTCGGGACATCTCCATTGCTAAAAGATAACGCCCTTGCTTTCCTATGATGTCGAAGGTGTCCTACGTTAGGAAAAAACAAAACACAATCCCCATGCAAAAACAGTCCACTCGTGATAATGCAAAACTGAATGAAGAGTGTAGCTGTTTTTATTACTCTTATCACAACTCTGAAGTAAGTTGGTGGCAGTTGCTGCACAGGAGTTAACTGAGCTCCCAGATAACCCATCCTCACACAATTGGAAGTTTGCATTAGATCCCCTACATTCCCAGTGATAGATCACACTAATGATAAATGTGGGAGCTTTGTTTCTACATGTGGCGGGCATAAAAGTATAGTAGCTTTTTCCTCTCTTCCCATGGCAGCTGATTCCCCCCCACTTGTCCTTTCCTCCTCTGAGATCCCTGCAGCCTTCCTTAAGACAGCACATACTTTTTGATTCCTGCTGCTCAATCCCTCCTCCTCCCTCCCCCCTTGATGGCTTCCTATTTGTGGGATGCAGGGGAAGGGAGCGCCATTTCATTACATGAATTAGGCCTTTGATGATCTGAAACACATCCATGGTGGCTATGAATTCTTGGGCAGCTCTGACCTTCTTCACCATAGAAGATAAATTAATATCACTCAGCACTATTTGCCTGGGAAACTTCACTGCCAGTCCTGTGATGAGGTCCAGCAGCCCAGTCAAGGATACTGCAAGGCTGCTGGACCTAACCAGAGGGGACAAAACCAACCTATCATAGAAGCAATCCACACAGACAATGCTTCACATCTAGTTAGCTGTCTCTAAATGCTATCAGAGATTCCCAAATGGCAACTGTTACCTTTCCTCTCCTGTGCCAGCTGACACAGTTTATAAAGGGGAACACGTCCTTCTTTCCCCTTTAGTAATATAGGCCAGGTTTGCTCTCTCATCCATAAATAAAATCATGGATATGAGAAAATTTATTAATGGTAGACCTGGCATTCAGCAAAACCAGCCAGAGTCCAAAGGCTTCTAGCTTGAGGACAAGGAAATGTAGCAATAGCACTTAAACTTAGACTTATATATTGCTTCATAATGCTTTACAGCCCTCTCTAAGCAGTTTACAGAGTCAGCGTATTGCCCCCAATAATCTGGGTCCTCATTTTACCAACCTTGGGAGGATGGAAGGCTGAGTCAACCTGGAGCTGATGAGAATCAAACTGCCAAACTGCAGGCAGCCTGCAGCACTGCATTCTAACCACTGCGCCACCACGACTCATTCAAATGTAAATGAGGATTGGTTTCAAACATTCTTCACTGAGAGTGGCCTCACACCTCTTGCTATTCTTTCTCTGCCAATCCCTATAATTATCTCTTTTTTTATACTCCCATTTTTCTCCAAAGCCCCCAATAATCCCAGTTAAATCACTTATATCTTTATACCTACCCCAAAGAACTATTGTTTGCTCTCTACCTCCCTCTCTTTGTCAACCCTATAAGATACAAGAAAGAGAAATATATACAGTATTTCTCTTAATAAGAATGGCTATAATAACAGAACTACTCTTAATAAGAATGGCTATAACAGAATTTTGTAGGTTTTAATGTGCTTTCCCTCCTCCTTCTTTCATATATTACGTGAATTAGTGGGTGCCTATCTTTGATATTTTCATAAATCTATTTATTCTACAGGCTCTTTATCTTTTTGCTGCCTTGACAATGGATCTTCCTTCTCTCTACCAAAGCTATTCTCTATACTCTCCATACCCCACTTGTTTCTCACAGCCTAATTCTTGCAGCCTTTCATTTTTCATCCTCCGTCTTCTCTTTCTTCTCCATATCATACTGTCAGAATATCTTGCTTAGTTGATCACTTCTCTGTATGCATAACTCTTCATCATCAACAGTTCTCTTCCACAAAGTTGAGATAATCACAGAGTTGCTATGTGAATTACTCCTCAGGTGGTTAGAAAAACCTAAAGCAAGATTTCTCTGGAATACTGCTACGAGTAGCCATGGTTTGATCTCATCTCACTTTATAGGCCAAGGTTCTCCCAGCTGGGTTATTACTGTCAATACCCATCCATTTCCCCCAAACTTTTACCTTCTTTCCTTCTTAATCCTTCTGATGTGATTACAACTTTCCAGTGCCATTAACAAACAAACAAAAAACCCAAGCAAACAAAAATAATGTTTCAAATTCTGTTGATAGCCTAAAAAGGATACTTGCCAACTATGTCTATTTTTCAAGTTGTAATTATTTCAGCACAGGACAACCAGAAGAACAAAAAAAAAAAAATCAAATAAAGGATTTAATTATAGGATATATTTTAGATAAGGATAATCAGGAACCCAAAACCTGCTGACATTGAAGACAAGTATTTATTTAGGATTAGCATCTCTGGAGTAACATTTCTCCAAATTTTCATCTAATAAATACAGTAGCAGCAAAGTCATTTTTCAAGTGCAAATCTCTTTGTAACTAAAACTTCATCAGCCACCTAAAGGCTTTGGAAAACCAAAGACTGCAGATTTAATATTAAATAAAATTATAGCAACAATGATAAGAGAACAGCAATAAGATATCCCAGCTATAACTATGCTAAATCGATAGCTGGAGAAGCCAAGGTATGTTCTGGAAAATAAAAGATAAAGATGAAAAAACAGAATGGCCTGTTCTACAAAGGTCATGGCTCTGCCTAATTGATTAGAACTGGAACACTTTACACTGCAACTTTTTTTTGTTTGTTTAATTGTGTTGCCTGTCTTATTCTGGCTTTGGGTAGCTTGGCAATCATACTATTAAAAAGAAAAGCTATTTTAAATCTCACCAATCTAGCTGTTGTTAATAAAAAAAAAGTTTTGCCTTCAAGTTATTTTCGAATCCGGGTGACTTTCCTCATGAAACCACTTAATGGTTTCCCAATGGCTTCGTCTTAGGGCTGAGGGAGAATAACTGACCCAAGATCAAACAGATGGTTTTGTGCCTAAGATGGGACAGGAGTGATAAAGTACAACCATTGCAGTCTAATTTGTATATACCAGAAAAAAATCTTCACTTGTTTCATCTTTATATGCATGTTGGCTGTGAAAAATACAAGAACAAAGGTTGTAAAACACCGGCAACCTATTTATTCCCTGAAATATTAAAAATCCAGGAAACCACCACTTTTGTATGCTCGATTCATCATAAAGAACAGCTTACACATGTACGTTTTAGCTAACTTACATATGTTTTAGGAAGTATGATACAGAATGAAATGAAAGTTAGCTCACACAAAAGCCACCTGCCTTACACTTCATGAAAAAACAAGATTTGAATCTTCAGATTTAAATTACCTTCAGAATTGGATAATTAAAAAATCTTCCTACTCACCTTTGTTATAGTGATAACCGCCAGTCCCCCCTCAAGTACAATTTATACTGCATAACATTAATATACATATATATGGATGGTGCAATAATGATGTAATTCTTATATATCCAGATGCGGAATTCCAGTGACAAATTCATGACAACAATGTAGCCAAGAAGTATGTCAAACCATATTTGGGCTATATAAATGCAAATGCTCTATAGAAATTCTAAGATGCTAGAATTTTCTGTAAGTAGAAACAATTTATCATAAATGTTTGTCTACTTGGATTATTTCAAACCAGGTATGATATCGATAGTAACACAGAGTGAGAAGGAAGCACTGACATTCAAATGGAACAACTAATAATTTTCACAAGGGAGGGAAAGGATATAGTAAAGCAATAATTTATTTCCCTCACAAAAATGGCCCAATTAAGTGTGCATAGTGACCATATAATGTTCAATATCTGTAGAAGAAAAAGTGGAATAGAAAATGCTGGAAGTGACCAAGTAAAATTATTCTAAACCACAACATCATGCTGCAAGTTCTCATTTGCACACATTCTAGTGAATAAATAATTTTAGAGAATGGCCTATTTGTTAAACCTATATTCAATCTGATTTATGGTGAATGTGATTACCTTCAAACACTCCTCCCCTTATATACTCTTGAAAGTGAGGCTGCCTGGATGACTCAACATCATCTCAACATTTATTAAGAGTCAAGTATGATTTTACCCATAGCTCACACTGCTCAATCCCATTTTTACAAGGCATCACCTTAAGGGGGTAGGTTAAGCTGACAATGACAAGAACTGGAAACCTAGAATGGTACAAAATTGAGCTCATTTCAAACTAAGCCCAAACTTCAAAGAGCACTAAGCCAAATTCAGGATATGTTTGGTAAAGCAATATGAATACTTGCATCTAGAGACTCACTTGCTTCATGCTTGGAAATTTCATTATATTTTGTTACAACCAGTGAAACAACCAATATTTCATGTTATATGTATGTTTGGCCATATAGCATGCAAGAAATTTTAGGTTTCTAGGCTAGGAAGGGCTCAGGTATAAACAATAGAAAGCTTGGGAGACAGGTAAGGATTGGACATAGGAGGGAAATATCTTATACTGTTGCTCCTGTATAAGGTATATAGTTGAGTTTAACAAGGAGCAAGTAAAAGTATCATTCCTTATTTCTAAGGTATTCAAGGTAAACATATTAATTTGCTCAATTTGAAAAGGGCAGAATTCTGCTTTTTTAGTTATGCTCATAGAGTAATAGTCCAAATTTTTAATTTTAGCATAGTTGATGTTTTAAAGTACAAATTCCTTATTCCTGATGCTATCTGTTTTTTTTCAAGCTAATATAAGGAAAATAATATAATACCCTGGTTTTCTGGGTATTAGCACAGGCACACAGTTATCACATGATGGCCTCCCAGAAAATGCACTTGCTACATACAGCCTGTGTATTCAAAAACCAGAAGGAATCTGGTAATACCTTTTTACCTTAATTATTTAAAAACAACTTTTTGATTAATAAATATTAAAAAACATACATTTTTATAAGCTATAGCTTATTTCATCAGAAACATGCATGCCATACACCAACATAGCTTTCCTTCCACAACATTTAAGTCAATGTCGCATCCATAATCTGATGATTATAACCTTAAAGATTTTTTTCGTCTACTAAAGGCAAGTATATATTGAAATCTAAAAAGAAAACCACAGATCAAAAAATGAAATCACAGTGGGCTAACCTGAACAATGGATTCTTTTGTAGGTTGCTTTCCTCTTCTAGCTGTGCTGGTAGCCAGAGTGGTAGTGGTTTCCATGACTGAGGTGGACATCTCTGATTGCATTGCAGTGGCAGTTGACTCAGTTGTCATAGAGGAAGGCACTTCACCAACGAGTCTGACATTCCCTTCTATCACTATGTTGGCATCATTCTCGGCAGCCATGTTCAGGACTTTCAAACCATTGTAGTAGAGTCCAGAAAGCTGACCCTGAAATGGATGACCTCGCTCCTTGCCTCCAATTTTTATCGTTGCTTGGCTATTGAAGATTGTGAGCTGACGCCCTGTGAAAATAATATTACATACATGCAAAAAATGTTGATTGTGAACACCACACTCTTAAAGAGGATGATTTTAACAGATTATGGGGTGGAGGATGAGAGTAATAAAGTATAAGAAAGGAAATCTGTTCATATTTCATATGCTTTTAAATGAGGTGTTATGGAATGCAGTACTGTTTTATATGTGTAACTGCTTAGCTCTGTTTTGTGTGAGTGGGGATGACAAAAAGGCGAACTGAGAATTTTGTTAATATTGCCACTTCACTTTATTTCCCACTATTTCCCCTCACACATTTTCCAAATAGTTTTCTTTATCTTAAATATACGGTGGGGACAGATAGTCAGGGCTATCATACAAAATGTGCAATATTCAAGGATTGCACAATATAAGTATAAGATATTACTTTCATACAATCATTTCTTTGTGTAAAACTATGCAATATGGAAACTACCATGATGCTGAATAAAGGTTAGCCTTAAAGAATTAAACTGAAGCATTAGATATATCTCTGCTTATGTTATGCTATTATAAGGCTATCTGTTTTAAAACATGTTAGTAAGAATAGCTCATATATTTCTAATAGAAAGATTTCATATATGAAAGTTGAGTTACTCCTTTACAAAAGGCATACACACACATGTAGACACTGAGAAGGCATGGGATACATATTCTATGCTGAGCATTTCAGAAACAAACAGAAATGATAAAGAAAAAGAGAGAAAGAGAAATGTCTGATTATCTTTCAGCAAGGCCATCAACTAAAGAAAAAAAAGCAACAAAATAAAAATGTTTTAATGTAAAAACAATTTCAAGGAATGATACACATATCAATGAAGAGTCATGTCACATTGCTATTTTTAAAAAAGAAATCCTCACCAGTGAAAACCCATTATCAATAGGAATATTCATAAACATAATATTCTTTTTTTGCAGATTGGATTCTGCTCATAATAACAGCATGCACACAACTTTAAGCTCTTTTAATTAGTGTTTGTTCCAAAATCTCCTTAGAAGGTAGCAAATGTTAAAGGGACTTCATCTTGTTTGGCAATGATACAGCCCACTATTTAAGATATAACCTACAGTTTAAAAAAATGATTTTTGTTTGTTTCAGGAAGATCATCTCATAACTACATACATATATAGATATTTAGTTAATAATTTAGCTGAAGGAATATGTAACATAATCTATGAATAATTTATCAGTTTTGATTAATATTTGCTATGAATATCTTCATAGATTGAGTTAGTGGATTATATTTAACAGTCCCTTTAACCTTAAGTTAACAGGGTACGATTGTTAAACAGGTGGTACCACTAAAATGTATAGAAATTATTATATACACTGTATGCAAATATTTACTCTACATTTAACTGTTTAAAATTTGTTTTAATTTAGTTTTACTGAAAAATTTATTGTTTTATGTTTATTGGTGTTACAATGCACTACTTGGTTATGTTCAAATTATTTTTTTATTTGAAGTTTTAATCAATGTTTTTACCTTTGTCGAGTAGCCATTCATCAACTACTCGACCAAGCCGATATGGAATTCGCTGTCTAGCAATCGCCAGGCGCTCGTTATCATTGTTTCCTTTAAAGTTTAAAGAGACATTTCATTGGTTAAAATCTGTAAGGTCAAAGGTTAAAAGTTAATACTTAAAGGTTGAGCTATACAGTTGCCACATGATTATTTTTTTTTTTGAAAAAATTTGGAATTTTTTAAAAAGCTCTATCTAGAACATTTCAAGGTTCAGACTTGTCATTCATTTATTTTATTTTAGCAAACAAAATTATTCCTAAGTTAATTGAAAATTAGAAATCTGCATTTGAGCTAGGTTATTAAAACTTATGTTATAGACAGACCCCCCCAAAACAAATTTAAACATCAAATACTAACTTTTCAGAAAGAATGCTCATTGACCTTAGGGTTTTGACTTTTGTCTTTTGCCTTGTTTTTTGTTTTGATATTTCTTATTAACTAGTTAAAACATGTTCAGGTGAAACAGGTTTAATTTTGCAAAATACCTCTTGCTCCAATCTCTTAGTCCAGGTTAGTCATTTAAAGAAGAACAACAACAGAGTTCTTAATCATCATCAAGGATAGCTTTATGTCTGAGATCTACATATCAATCTGATATAATTTATATCCAACTCAGGAAAAATACAATTTTTTAAAAAAGTCCTCTAATTTATAAATTGGTTAATCCCAATAGTTTCAATATATTGAACAGATAGCAAAAGAAAAGAAAAGAAAATTGGGTCATCCATTATTTCACATAATCAAAGATGTAACAGAATAGTTCTAACATAAAGACCAAGGCTTTGACAAAAATAACACCAGAAATCATTTTCTAAATATATAAGAAAATTCGAAGCCAGAAAAAAATACTTTAAAATCTTACTAAAATAAACAGGATAAAGAATGTATAAAGCTTGAAAATCTTGGACTGCAGCCTTTAAAATATTGGAATTATGGATTACAAAACCCAAATGCATGTTTGTGTGTGCAAAGCTGCATGCCAAAGATTATTTAATATAATCTTTACTTATGAGGTTGTTTCTAAGACTTATTTTAGTTAGTGTAATTTAATGCCCAGCTAGATAGGAACAGGAGTTGAAATTCATTAGGTGATTTTTGACCAAAGGATAGACCTTCAGAAATGATGATATGATCCTTTGCCATTTTACTTTAAGCAAGAAAATGTCTTGGGTATCCTGGTCAAGAGGTGAGAGTAACATCTTACAAATAGCAAAACTTAAACAAAACTTGTATAACCTTCTAGATCTGGTTAAGCCAACAGACTACCTCTATAACATTTAAGAAATTCTGGAACCTAAACAAATATTCTAATCTGAACTGAAGACTAAATATAGGAGATAGTTTTACTACTCATCTAAATGCAGATGAATTGAAGTACTGACACCAATTTCAGATTCAACCCTATCAGGCAATTTCACATGTATGAACCAATATTTCAGATTCATAGATAAAATAAACAAAAGGGAATATATAAGTTTCTTAGAGGAAGACATGTAAAACCAACAAGAATATCTTGTATTGTAGATGTGAATTTCCATTCCCAAGATTCCTTTTCTATATAAATACATTCATGAGATTAGTTCCAAAGGGAATGTTATTACACAGGCACTCATAGAAAAGGTTGAAACCTGGAATAACTTAAACAGATTTCTGAAGGCTTCCTTGTCTCTCTGTTATATCTAACTTTGTCTCACTGGTGAATATTTCATTTATCTAAAAATCTTGCTTTGTTTCTGTACTAGAGGTAACAGCAATAAAAAATCTGTTGATGTCTTTAGAATATTTCTGGAAGGATTTTTTTTCTTCCAAATTGATAATTAAACCTTGGACAACTTATGAAATTTTAATTATTTACTTTCCAGCACATAATTTTTGCTACTGCTTCACTTATCAACAATTCATCATAATCATCTTTTTGATATAAATGTTGTCTCTCCAAACACAAAATATGCTTCTCTTAATGTTCCAAATGATCACATGGCTAATGTTATCATCAGTCTTTTTCATTTCCCCCTTTTTCACATTGTTCTCAGTATTTTAAAGATAAAATCAAATAAAATATGGCTTAGAAATAACAATACAATACAAATAATGTATTTTTTGAAAGAAATCTCCTATTTTTCTGTCTTTATCTACTTATTAACAGAATAAAGAATATAATATTCCTTTCCAGATTTTGAAACTTCATATTTTGGAGCTCAATATTTTAATTAAATCAGAATCATTCTGTTTTGCTTCTTTCAAAACATATTTTAGCTAAAAACGCTATACTATATGGAATTTACTGACTTCAGAGGTTTCCTATCATATTCTAAAACCTACAAATTACATTTCATTCCATCTGTTACAATTCTGCACCACTGGGAGCTCAAAAGCAAATGAAAAATGAAGAGATTGCCAGTTGATTTATAAAGGTCATGCACACAAAATAATTTTGATTACTTTCACTCATCTCTCAAAAGAGTAAGTGTAAAATAAAAGTAAGTCCAAATTTTAATGTCAGCAGTTCAGATTGTTTAACAGACTCTACTAACAACAAAGCTATGAGAAAATAGGATAAAACAATTAAACACATGCTTGCATGCACGCATGTGCACACACACACACACACAGAATATTCAGAACACAGCCAGTTCCAGGAATTTGTAGTCTCACAAGCATAAAAGACAGAAAAACAAGGCAGTTTTTCTTTTTTATCTCTTCACAGAATGAAAGCCAATATATTTCCTTTGTTTTCATTCTTCCTTTTTTGTGGTATTAGCCATTGCTACCATATGTGCTGCACACAATTTATTTATTTATTTATTTATTTATGAGACTTATATACCGCTTTAAGTGCAAGCACTCACTAAGCGGTGTACACCAGTAAGCAATGTATATATATTTACATTGCCCCCAACAATCTGGGTCCTCATTTTACCTACCTCGGAAGGATGGAAGGCTGAGTCAACCTTGAGCCGGTGAGATTTGAACCGCTGACCTGCTGAACACAATCAGCTAAAGTGGCCTGCAATACTGCACTCTAACTGCTGCGCCACCTCGGCTCACAGATAGGTTTCACCATTCTTCCTTAAACTTCAAGTACCCCAAAATGTTGTTGCTGCTATTATGCAACAACACATAATACTACAGGGATTCCCAACCGGGGGTGCTCGACAATATTCCAGGGGTTTTTCAAAATTATAATGTATATGCATAATTCATTGCCATTATTTTGAACTTCTGTAAGGGGTACAAGAATATATCAGAAGTGTTCTAAGGATGTGGGGTATAGAAAAGGTTGGGAGCCGCTGTAATACTATATAGAATAATAAGCAATAACTATGAATGAGCCTAGTCTTTCACCTAGACTGGGAAGCTTCTAACTAATGACAAAGTTCAGCTACCAAAGCTGAAGAAGTATCAGAATCAGGAAAACTCTGCCAGGTTAAAGACACAGATATTGCTGCCAATGGCTTTCTTCAGTCTAAATGAATTTTCTGGGAGAACAAAGAAAAGCCCCAAATAGTTACCTCAGCAAAATGGACAACAATATCAATCAGTCATCAGTGAAATAACATTTGATATGCTGCGTGTCTTACTTAGGACTAAGAAAATTCTAATCTGTGTTATCATTTCAGTTTGAATTCCATGCAGTTCCATGCCTTCTGGTTGCAACTATGAAATCAACTCCAATAGGCCAAAATATCACCAAAATATCCTGCACTATGACAGTCCATTCATTCCAAATCCCTTGATAAATAAATGCATACTGTAACAAGCTGTAGGAAGAGGTCAGATTTGGGAAGTAAAACAGTGTATCTCAAGCTCAGCAACTTTCAAGATGTGTGGCTTCCCAGAACTCTCCAAGCCCACTTTTATAGCTGCATTGGTAAGTTCTTCATGTCTAAGTCTTAAAAATCAAACTTTCCCCCATTCTGCATAACTGTAAATATTGTTTTATTGTTCCTTTTGTTCCACTAAACACATAATGACCATGTCCTAAATCCCTTTTGCCGTTTAGAGAAAGAAAGTGATGATGTCATCTCTCTTCACACTTCCAATATTATTTAATGGTCTTTTAACAAGATTTCTTAAAAACACTCTTCATAATGGATGAAAAGTAATATATAAACAATAGCAAAATGAAAAAATGGAACAGTTGGTGCTAGTTTAAAACAAAGTTAAAATCAATTCAACTTACAGTAGCCAACTGAAATTCATTTTTACAGGACAGTACTCATCCCTGAACATAGGAAACAAATGATGGGGCAGGAGGCCTAAAAACTGGCTCTCAACTGGTTTCCATCACTTCTCACTATTTACTGGGTCTAATGGCTCTTATTGTTCAAAGGAACCAATAATACCAATGTTTACTTCTGTTTATTTTTATTTTCCTTTTTCTTTAAATTTGTATTGCTCTTGATGTCAAGGTTCCGACTAATGAAACAGCTATTTGAGCTGAAAGTAATTCAAATGAATACTCTAGTAACAGCTCTTTTGCAAGCTACTCTCTTTATTATATAGGAAAATGTCAACTTAGTGAGAAAGCCAAAACCAGAAAAAAGCAGGTTCAGGTAAACCTTGTTTAGCAACTGCCTCAAACACTGACCATTTACAAATATGACAATAATATGAAATTTATTTCCTGACCAATGCCCGCATTTACAACAAAAATAAAACAATAAACAATAAAATAACCAATCTTAAAAAGACTTTTTTTTAAAAAAAAAAATCCACTTTTCTATCTGGATTTATATTGGCACCAACAAGAAGAAAGTCAGCTCACTTTAACACACCCTATCAATTTTTATTACACTCTTTCTCTCTTTCTTTCTCTCCTACCACACCACAGCACTCCCACCCTGGTTGCCTTCTTCAAACCCCTACAGAAATGGAAACCATGATGGCTGAAGCACTGATCCTAGTGAAATCATGTGATCTATTATCAGAATATCATAGAGAACAGAGCAAACACTGAAAGAAGAAAAACATATGTCATGTCAGCATTAGTATGGCTCTCAGATTTTTTCCTGATTATGCAGAGCTGCATATAGCCAGGATGAGACTAGGTTTGAGCAAAAATGGGTTACACTTTAATAGAAACATATAACAAATCTTTAGAAACAGCATGCATGGATAATGAGGACTGAGGTTATTATATTATTACCATTTTAATTTGCTTCACACCTCAAAAATACAGAAACCATACTCAGAGAAAACTCTATAAACCATAGGGTTGTAGGTACACCAATTAAAATCAAAGGCATCTGTACCATACTATGTGACCAGGAAAATCAAAATTGTTTTACAGAAGACAAAAATACTATGTTGTATCACTGTGAAACACACAGAAAGGGATATTTGCCCTCTGTTACACTGGAAGTTGCTGAAGCTGAAAGGATTAAATTTTATTTAGGAATTTCATATATTATATTTTTATTCATTTTGATATATGTAATAATAAAAACAATAATAATTTATTAAATATATATGCTGGCTCCGGGTGACTATTGTTCAACACTATATGGACTATAATAGTTGGCAAGATGAATGCCATAGCTTCAGATTGTTGCTGTTGAATGTTAGATTGTGCATAATAAAGCCTTTTTTGTCTAAGATACAGTTGAATTCTGCAGCTATCTTATAGGCAGAGTTTCTGTAACACACCAAACTCTGAATACAGAGCTGGCCAGGATGCTGAAGGAAATTGTTCCTGGTGTTTTTTACTTCAACTTAGCCCCAGCAAACTCCTTGGTTTACTGAAGAATTATGGAAGATGAAGAGCAGAGTGAACTGTTGACCAACCATAGTTGCAAGCCACTGTTTAAAATATATATAATATTGATAAAAATGGTAAAACATCTTACTTCTTTGTCCTGATTACATACACACCCTTTGTCTTTGTTCAAGATTACCCATTCCCTCTTGGAGTAAATGGAAGTGAGTGGTTTTTTTTAACATATAAAATTGTTCTTTTTTATTCCAAGCTTAATTCCATTTGGATGAGGTCTGGTGAGATGGCTAAGAAAATATCTTTAGATATGATCTGAGAGTTTTTTGAGCTTGTGGAAATTGGGGAAAGAAACCCCTGTGGCATGATGTCTGCCAGCTGTGAACATGATCCATCTGTGTAGCCTGAAGAAATATGGTTGGATAAATTCAGGTTCAATGCTTCATCTTTTCTTTTATTCCTTTAGACCTTAGTGGTGTTCAGTACCATTGACTGTAGTATTCTTCTTGGTCATCTGCTAAGATTGCAGCTTGAAATCATTTTGCAGAGATTTGTCTTCCTCCTAAACACATGGTTCCAGTTGATATGCATGAAGAATAAGTAATTAATCCTGTAGCTGCTCCAATGTGGGAATTCTGCTATGATGGTAATACCCACTTATACATTATTATTTGAAGACAGATCAGGCATGCTGTTGAAAGTCTGGTCTGGTGCCTTGAACTGTAAGGTATACAGTCAAAACAATTTGGATCAAATCTATGCAAAACAGAGTTGTAGCTTGTTAATTACTTATTTAGCCTAATCACGGTTCTAACTCTAATGGTAAATGGGATAGCACTGTCTTTCAAGAGACTCTTGGATTTGAGACACTCTCTGGAGCCATATACTCTATATGGATGCTAGGGCAAAGCTTCAGCTGGTAAACTGATTGAAGATCTTCTGGAACTAGGTTGTTCAAACAATAGTGATTCCTGAATAATGTCATCACTATAGATTCCTATAACATGCTCTATAGGGTGTTTCCTTTAAAGATATCTTGGAAGTTACAAATATTCAAAAATGCAGCAGCTTATCAGGTACCTGAGAATAGAACATTTAGCATGATTATTGGTTTGGGTCTAGCTCCAATTCAAAGTTTCAGTTAGCAACTTTAAAGCCTTTCATAGTTTGGTACCTGTGTGCTTGGATTAGTCTTTTTCACTTATATTTATCTCACCCTGCACAAATTCTGGGAGCTGAAGTACCCCAATTCAGAAAAGGCAGTGGGTTGGGGTTTGATGATGTGCCTTTTCAATAGCTGTCCGCATACTTTGAAATTCCTTGCCTTTTGAAATAAGAAATACTCCCAAACTCTTGGACTTTAACTTCTTCATATTCTGTAGATTATATAGGCACTGATGGTAGTAGGACTGCCTTAGCTTAACTTATTTAGTCCCTCAGTTTATTTCCAATTTTATAACTGGTTGTTATTGTTGACTGTAAAGTGCTTTTAGTCCTTGTGAAAGTGGGCAAAAATGCATAGCAAAAGCAATAGCCCTTGACTTAACTAATCTCATGAAATAAATGTCTAAACAGAACATTTCGATGTGTTTATTTTCTGCCTTGCAGATACTTAACTACAAAGGGTAGTATATGTCAAACAGAAAGGTTTAAACTTGAACAATCAGGATTTTTAAAAAATACTTTTGACAAAGCAAAGCAACATGAATTCTGAATAGAAATGCCAATTTATTTGCAACATTATTAAATATATATATCCTGTCTCAACATCAGCATGTCAAAGAAAATTAATACTAAGAAAGCAAAGGCTGGCTCTTTTTCTTCAGCTCATGTTGACTTGATTCATATCCATAAATACGTTGTAGTATTATGTCCTTAGTTTGGCCAAGAAACACATATAGGCTATAATCACACTATAGATACCACAAACATGTTGTTGTTGTTGTTGTTCAGACGTTAAGTTGTGTCTGAATCTTCATGACTCCATGGGCCATAAACCTGCATCAGATATGACCAAATCTATGAAACAGAATCAAGCCACTATGAAAAATTTCTGTGATTTTTCTGGATTGAATAATCCCTTCTGAGACAATCAGAGCCAGTTCAGGATCTTCAAAAAGTGTTGTAAATAATATGGCACTACAGAGGGAATGGAGAAAATCAGACTGTATAAAAGCAACCATTATTTTGTTTTCATTTCTCAATATATCAGTGTGCATTTTGTCCACTGATGCTGCCTATATGCTAGAAGTATATGTTTTACACTTAGTTCACACTATGCACAAATGGCATTCAAATACAGCTTATATACATATACTAACAATGCACATGGCATACATATGAAGTTCAACTGTTTTATCCTCCACTGCCAAAAGCAGACAGCAAACTGTTTACACTCCATTGTACTTACATCCTGTGGTACTGCCAGGGATCCTATTAAAATGTAAGTACTAAAGGACCACTCATAATCTAATATTGTCAGTGGCCATTCTAAGAGAAGCATCCATATGGACTGCAGCTGCCATTGTGGCTCTCTTAGTGACTGTATTTTATCACAGCAGTAGGTTTTTCCTATAGATAGGAAAACTGACCACTGAGATCTACCTTATATGAGGCTTGCAAGTTGTCCACCTATGCTATATATAATAAATATATTAGTGTGGGAAGATGTAAAAGGAAGAAGAAAGGTGTGACGGGCAAATTTCTAATAAGAGAGAATAGTATTTTACGCATACACAGTTCTGTGAAAAGAAATAAATACCAATAATAACTTTCCTTATCAAAGAAACTTCCATATCATCAGACGCATATTCCCATGCAAGATATCTGGAAGTTCTTACATTTGGCATAATTATATTACAAAATTTGGTTGATTGTTGTACTCAGCAGAACTGCTTTTATTGACAGATCTCCAGAGAATGATGGATAGATGTGCTTTGCATCTAATGCTCACAGGGGGCTCATTAAATTTCTCACAATTGAACTCATTGTCCAGTTGGCTATTACTAAGCCACTTAGCCTTGTTGCTGTTTTAATTATTAATACTGCTTTTTTTTTTTTAAAAAAAAAAAACTCAGATAAATAAAGCAGTTATACTTTGATTTAGCCTGAAGCTGTAGATGTATATTCTTTTAATCAAATACTAAATCCTCAATGCCTACAGCTGTATGAGATCCTATCTTTTTCTACATTAAGGTATTCTGAATAAATCAGTCTTGATTTGCCCCAAGAAGCTAGAATAACAGACCAAAAGGGCCTGTTTCTAGTGGAAGAGTGAACACTAAAGTGACCAACCGTCCTCCTTTTGGGAGGACAGTCCTCCTTTTTTGAGTTCTGTCCTCCCTCAAAAAGTGTCCTCCTAAATGTCCTCCTTTTCCATATACCGTCCTCCTTTTGTGAGTTCTGTCCTCCCTTGAAAATGTCCTCCTAAATGTCCTCTTTTTCTATATTTGAAGACTTATTTGCAGGGCTTTTTCTCCCTCATAGAATGCTCAGAAGGCGTTCTGGGACCTTTTTTGATGGTTTTTTTTCAATTTTTGCCTGAGCTGTGCTACTTCCCCTATTGGCTTTCGAAAGCCAATGGGAATTTCTGCTGAGCGCGCCAAAACACCCAGGCGGCAAACTTTGCATGTGCAAGTTGCAGGAACTTTGTACCCCTCACTGCTATCCAACTACACCATCTCCTACTTAGTTCCGCAGATAGCTGGAGGAGACTGGAGCGGTAAGTTTCTCTTGATCTTCCCTGTTCGGTTCTACACAGGATGCACAGGGTAGGCGGGGGTGGCTGGGGGTGGCTGCAGGGCTGGAGCTGGCACGGCTGGTGTTTTGTGAGCCACGGGGCCGGCTCTACGGGGATGCGCAGGGTGGGCAGTGGTGCTGGGGGGTGGCTGGGGGGGCAGCTGCAGGGCCGGAGTCAGGACAGCTGGTGTTTTGCCTTTGCGAGCCACGGGGCTGGCTCTATGGGGATGCGGAGGGTGGGTGGTGGTGCTGGGGGGTGGCTGGGGGGGGAGGCTGCAGGGCCAGAGGCGGCGCGGCTGGTGCTTTGCCTTTGCAAACTGCGGGTCCAGCTCTACGGGGATGTGCAGGGTGGGCGATGGTGTGGGGGGGGGCGGCTGCAGGACCGGAGCTCGCTCGGCTGGTGCTTTGCTTTTGCAAGCCGTGGGGCCAGCTCTACAGGGATGCGCAGGGTGGGCGGTGGTGCTGGGGGGTGGCTGGGGGGGCGGCTGCAGGGCCTGAGTTGGCACGGCTGGTGCTTTGCCTTTGAAAGCCGCGGGGCCGGCTTTACGGGGATGCGCAGGGTGAGCGGTGGTGTTGGGGGGCAGCTGAGAGGCAGCTGCCGGGCCGGAGCTGGCTCAGCTGGTGCTTTGCGAGCCACGGGGCTGGCTCTCCACAGCAGGGCAGTGGTGCTGGTGGGGCAGCTGTGGGCAGGGGCGCGGCAGGCAGTTGAACTTCCATGGGCCATGCCAGCTGGTGGTCTACACAGTGCTGACCTGCGCTGCCACCACTTCACCCTGCGCACCTACGTGGCCATCCTGGAGCGCCTGGCTCACAACACCTGCCTCCGCCGCCCACCCCCGCACAGTCCAGCCATGTAGATTTTTGGACGTGAGAAATTGAGATTGAATGTTGATACTCTAGCTGCAGCACTTGCCATAAAATTCAATATGAAGGATATTTCTTGTTCAGATATTTTCAATATATTGTTAGATGATACATTGACAAAAATATTCATTCAATGGAAAAGTACTCATTTAAATAATAATTAATAGGCATGTAAGCATAATTACAATATAAAATGTTATTGTTACAAATGTTTTTATTATGCATTTATCATATTATAGTGTATTCTGTATTATTGTTGCAATAAATATAATGTTTCTTTTATTTACGATATTTTTTCTTCAATTTATATGTGTCCTCCTTTTTGTTGTAACAAAGTTGGTCACCTTATGAACACTGGCATTAATATCACAAAAGTTAGGAACTTCCATCTAGAATGAGCATTTGAAACTGTACGATGCAGATGGCATTTATGACAGTACACATTATATGAGACAGGCTAAATCAAGCCTTTATTCTAAGGTGGGTAAGAGAATCTCCTCCAAATCCATGTGTTTTTTTTCCCCAAGAATATTTTAGCGTTCAGTGATTTTTTTTTCCAAACTCTTACTTGTAATCTGCTCTATTTTCTTTTTCTTCTCCAATTCTTGGCCATTCTTGCCAAGCCATAAATATACATTGCATATCCACAGAGAACATGCCATGATGCAGAATAATTTCTTCCTTCCAAAGCAACTCCTCACAGGGATTAAGAATGTTTCATTTTGTTTTCATAATGTTCTTAGTTTGCAATAACTCTCATGCCTCTCTTAAAGCTCATTTTTTCCTACATCTGTCAAGCTGGACCTTAAATCATGTACATCTAATAGTATAACAGCAATTAAGCTTCTATGGGACTTGTGTGTTTCTAGCTCGTCCTTTCCTTTCCTTTCCTTTCCTTTCCTTTCCTTTCTCCTCTCTCCTCTTTTTTCTTTCTTTCTTTCCAATATAGACTAACAAAAATGACATTGAACTACTTTTTTCTCTTAAGAAAACTATTTATGAATGTAGATCCCATTGTTCAGAACAAAAGCTACAATTCCTTTGTAATACTTAACAAAGAGGAATGAATTATCTTTCAAAGAAAATAGTACTCCTGACACAATTTGCAAATCTATTTTGTTTATGGAAATTACTTGACTTTTCTCACAATAATCTGAAATAAAAGAAATTGCATGAAAATACTGTATTGCACTACAGCAGTTTTATAGATTTCAGATAGCTTCGTTAATACATAACTATGTAAATAAGGTGAAAGCATTATTAACAGAGGGGTGTATTGCCCCTTAACTATTAGTAGAATAAAAGCTGCTTCATTCCAAGTGTTTGCTGCTAATTATAATCAACTATAAGCAAAATAACCAGCTTTGAAATGTCTACCTTTAAAACTAAATGATGCAAAGTAAGCAATGTAAATATTAATGAGCTCCTCAGTTTAATAAACTAGTAGGATTTGCAAAATGGTCCGCATCCCATTATTGATTCCTAGAGAAAACTCCAAATGAAGTTACTGGCAACAGATCAATAGAAGGAAAGATAAAGAGAAAAAGATTCTGCCCATTTTTGCTATTGGAAATGCTCACAAGTCATTTCTATAGACCAGCATAAAATATTATACCCCAAAAAGGAACTGTGCAACATTCAGATCAATAGTCAAAAGAGGCTAAGGGTGAAGTATTCACAGCCCATTTTGATGCAGTGTTAGAATAAATATTAAGCAAAGAGTAAAGCACTTAGCTAGACCTCTTTGAATACAAGAACAGCAGCTTAATCCTTCAGAGTGATGTTTAAAATGTGATGGAAGGACAGCAAGCATCATGCTACTTATGGTCTTTGATTTCCAGATTCTCTATTCCTCTGTGTTGATAAGAATTGCAATTGTCCCATCTGCTCTTATTCTCTTATGCAACAGTGAAATCCATTTTTAGAATTCTGAGCTCATTTTTCTAGCGTCTCAGTGTAGCTCTTTCAAATCTTTAGTACCGGTAAATGTCTGTGCAGATAAATGCTAGAGACCTTGAAGAATACAGGGAACTACAGTCAGTGTAGAGTAGACAATTCTAATGTAGATGGTTAATGACCTAACTTCTCATATGGCAACTAGTTAAATCTGTTATAAACTTTGGTGTGATATTTTCCATGAATGTTTTTGCCAATACTGTTTGAATGAAAGAAATCTTACAACTATAACAATGCAAGCTATTTGTTCTGCAGTTAAATATTTTTGGAAGACTGAAGTTATTTTCTTTTGCTTTTTGATGTTAATGAATCTCCCATGTTTTTGGCTCTTTATTTTGAAGTTTCAGGAAAAAAAAATCTCTGAGTTCCTTTAAGTCATTCTTCTCCTATTCCAGATGTGTTAGGCTCTTAGAGCCCCTGATTTTCAAGACTTCCAGCTAGCACAGCTAAGCAGTGAGAATGCTCAGAACTGTACTTCAAGTACATCTACAGGGTATCAGGTTCTGAAAGGTAGCATCAGATAAAGAACATTTCTGCTTGGGTTTATAAATGTACTGAATTAAATCAGAAAGGTTCAGAGAAGTCTTGTATATGTTGCTTCTGGACAGACAAGACACACTACATTCCTGCTTTGCCAAGATTATTGTACCTTCTCTAGAATAAGACACTTTCTTATTGGAAAGGCCAAGCATGAATGTTCCAAACAAAAGTTAAAAATGACAAAACAGAAATGCCCATACCAGCAAATCAAGCAGAAGGCAGAGTAGAAAAAAATAACACTTTATAGAGAGGTCTTTAGTATAATTTACAGCAAATACCTTCCCACACTTTACAATAAAAATACTGAAAACATTAAGCAGGTGGATGATCAAATCTGAGCCATTAATTTAAATTAAAAGAATTTAGCTTAACTCCTGGGGATTTAACAGAATAACAGAGTTGGAAAGGATTCTGGAGGTCTTCTAGTCAAACCCGTTGCTAGGCAGGAAACCTATACACTAAAATGTCAGACAAATGGTTGTCCAATCTGCTTAAAAATCACCAACGTTGGAACACCCACAACTTTCTGGAGGTACATTGTTCCACTAATGCAAGGGTAGGCAACCTTGGCCCTTTTATGACTCATGGACTTCAACTCCCAGCTATGCTGGCTCAGGAATTCTGGGAGTTGAAGTCCACGAGTCATAAAAGAGCCAAGGTTGCCTACCTTTGCACTAATGAATTGTTCTAACTGTCAGGACATTTCTTCTTAGTTCTAGATTGGATTTCATGTAGATGTAGATGTTATTTTGGGGGAACAGTAGTGAAGTGATTTACCATTGCAACTTTTGGAGATATTCTGTTGACGTGTCACTCTAGCATATTGAAGGTAACAATTTATAGACAAAGAAAATATTTCAACCTCCAACAACTACAAACCCAACAAGTGAAATAAAGATGAAGATTTTCCATGAAGAGAGAAAAAGTGTAAGTTCCCTGAGTATCTAAACAAAGGAAAGAAACAAAGCAGGAAAACTTTAAAAAAACGGAATCAAGAATGTTTCATCTGGAAGAATCAGAATTCTCTGGTCAATCAAAAAGACAATGTTCCTGAAGACTCAAGGAATTACCTTTGCAGTGGAGAAAAACCCACAAAAGCAGGCAATAGCAAAGAGCCTGGGATGCTGCAAGGAGCAAATACCTGGAATGATCTGCCTGTCTGCAAGTAACTTCATCGTTAGACATTTAAGAGATTAAATCAAGCCAAACATATTTGGAAAATCTTCCCAGACTTATGTGAAAATAGACCTTTTAGCAATTTGTGTAACAAATATCTGGAGGGTGAATCTAAATCTCCATATTAATCAAATTAAATATATTGACAGTCAGTTTGAAAAACAAACTAGCAACCCCAAAAACGTATACTACAGTAGAATAAATGTAGGTTGCCTTCATTTTAAAATTATTGCCTAGACATTACCAAACTCTTACATGCAGTACAAAGAGAAAATAGATATAAATTTCATAATAAATTGCTTGCAAGAGTGAAAAAAACCTTTAATTTTAGTGTTTATTTTAGAGTTATTAGAATAACTCTAATGGGAAATCTGCATAACTCTAAGATGCAGTTTTCAGTCAAGAATCTTCTTGTAAGGCCATGAAAAGAGAAAGGAAATGCTTCATTTGCAGTGCTTTGGGCTATCTGAAAACCAATGGTCCTAGGAAAGACAAGATAACCTATTAGACTGCATTTTAAAACAAAATACTACCAGGGAGATAATACAGTAATGAGTGTAAGAACATACAGGCCACTAGATGGCATTTGTTTTGATCCTGCTGCAACTTTTAACTTCATTAAACAGAACAAAAAACTCACCCATTGAACTGAAAATACCATTTGCTTCACAAACAGACAAAGGCTCTGTAAGACTTGGTTATGTATTAGTAAAAAGAAAGATGATTAAGAATGTCTTACATGTCCCAGATCTGGAGTTAGTAAAATATATCACAGAGAAAGAATGCAATGTAATATTTAACCAGAATAATTGTTAAGTAATCTAGAATGCAGAATTGCTGATAAAAAGCACCCCCTTAAAAAATGACTATTTGAATTAGACTATGAAAAGTAAGAGAACTAGAGGAATAGGACTACAAAATAGGACTACAAAAATTATGTAACCAAATGGCACCAGATAATGAAACAAGAGTCCCAGATGCTGTTTGTAAATTGGAAGGCTTAGTCAAAGGACTAAAGTTTCAGCCATGTGTAAATCAGAATGTGTGCACATTATGCAAAAGCCAAAGGCATTAAGCCAATAAAATGTGAAGAGGAAACAAAAGAGGCAAAGAAACCACTGAACTAGTGCATGCTGACATTTCTGAGTCAATACCGTCACCACATCAGGTGAAAACAGAAATAATTTTCTATTCATAAGGGGTTACGTAAGATACACAGATTTTGGTACTTGCTCAGTGAAAGCAGTCAAGTAATGTAGAAGAAAAAAGAATAAGAATTTGTGACTTTAGTAAGTAATAGATTTTTTAAAAGCCTCAAGTACTATGAACAGATAATGGGGGTGACTTTATTGCAAACAGCAAGCAAAGGACCTGATGGTATAGATCAGGGATCCCCAACCTGTGGGCCATGATCCAGTAGTGGGCCATGGGCTGCTGGCCACTGGGCCATGGGACAGGCTGGCTAGTGCGCGCACAAGTGCGTGCATATCCCACTTGTGCTAGTGCCGTGGGGCATGAAAACAAGCCGCTGCACTGCGCAGTGGAAAAATGTGCTGCTGCCGCACCTTGGGGTGTGAAAATGGGATGCCTCTGCATCTTGGGGCACAAAAAAAGGCCGATGCCGTGCCTCAGGGCGCAAAAATTATTTGTGTTCTAATAATGAGAAAATGTTTTTCTCTGGTCTACATTTAATTATAAGCTGAAGGACTATAATTTTATATCATTATCAATAGTTGTTACTAGATTTTTTTCTCCTCCTTCCCACTAATTCATTTTCTTTGTCATTTAATTATTTAAAACATTATAAAATAGGCGGGGGAAGTTTGGTTCAGCATATATTTCCCACTTTTAAAAAGTGCATTACATACTTAGATCTCAGATCACTAACAAGCTGAAACCTTAGCTGGTAGGCTATAAAGAAGCAGATTGAGCAGAAGGCAAGGATGATTGTGAGTCCATAAACAGTCAACTGTTCCTGCAGGAGGATGGTGAGATTAGCTGGACAACAAAAGATCAATTAGGCATCCTGTTATCCACCAAAGCAAAGTATGCATTTGCAGCACAAGCATGCTAATAGGCTACATAAACTGAAAATGGACTTCTGGATAGATGTACCAAACCCAATAGTCTTGTTTTCAGAAGAGCCAAGGATATATTCAATTCTTTCAGAGAAAACTGCATCCAGATCAATGTATATAAATACCAAATACCATTATATGGAAGATACTCAAGAGAGACTCACTGAATTGAAATATTGCCCATTGGAAGACGTGCTGGCATGTTTCCTTCTTTGCTTCAGTCCAAAGAACAACACAAACCCTTTGAGAGATTATGAAGTTTGTATGGACTATTGCATGAACCAATGAAAAAAATGGGTGTTAGAAGTGCAAATCTAATGACATTGACTCTTTAATACAGGGGTGTCAAACTCAATTTCATTGAGGGCTGCATCAGCATTGTGGTTGCCCTCGGGGGGCCGGGTGGGTGTGGCCAGGATGGGTGCGGCCTTCTGGGTGGGTGTGGATGGAGTGGGTGTGGCCTACTGGGTGGGCTTGGCCAGCTCTACATCATTCGTGTCAAGGGTGCCTATGGAGGCCTGGGCAGGTGTGAGACAGATCTAAGGGTCTATGGCAGAAAGGGGTGGGACCAGGGCAGAGCCCATCAAGTCGGATATGTGAAGTAGGCGAGGGCCATTTGCTGGCCACTTCCAGACGATGGTGCATTTCTTCATTCCTCACAAAGGGTGACACTTCCCCAGCATGCACCCAGGGGGTGGGGCTGACTCGGCATGGGCTGGTTCCTTGCTGTTTCCAGACGGCCTTGTGGAGCTAAGACTGAATGCATTTCAGCATAGATGGCCACCACAAAATTGTACATTTGCTCCCGGCTGGCCTGGGCCAGGACCAACACAGAGGGGGCCGTTCCCTCACTGTTTCCAGGATGGCTTCGCGGGCCACATGAAACCACTTCACGGGCCGCATCTGGCCCCTGGACCTTGTGTTTGACATGTCTGCTTTAATACTTTGTGAAATACTGATCACAAATAAGCAGTAGTATGTGGAAAGAAAGGTAAGCATTGATTCTGTATTTCAATGAATACAAGATAGTGTCTTTTTAATGTGTGTGTGTGTGTGTGTCTGTGTGTGTGTGTGTGTGTGAGAGAGAGAGAGAGAGAGAGAGAGAGAGAGAGAGAGAGAGAGAGAGAGAGAGAGAGAAAGAGAGAGAGCGCCGTAGAGGAGAACAGTGAAAATGAAACTGTGCTCAAGGAATAGGATACAGTACGACAGTGTCTCAGAAGAACAGTTCCATTTAAAGCATGCCTCTATGACAGCCATCCCCAACTTGGTTCCATTATGTTATATTGGGATATCAATTCCCATAACCCTCACCTTCCATGGGTTTTCATTTTAAGGTACAACTGCTGCTTTTTTTTCTAAAGAAGGTGGAACACTGTAATTAATACATTTGGAAATCTCATTCTCATTGGTTTATTTATTTGATTCATTTCTCACCTTTATTTTTGTACAGCATATATAATGCTTCTTCCTTCTCCATAACCACTACTCATGAGGTGGGTTGAATTGAGAGATTGAGTGATAGGTTAGTCACAAAACCAGCTTCTATGATAAGCGAGGTCTAGAATTCATGGTATCTTGGTTTCTAGTTCATCAAAATAAAAGCAAAAAAAAAACCATGCTCTCACTTTATAGGAGTAGAAGAAGTTTAATGTGAATCTATGATATGTCTCTTCTGTCCTTCTATCTCACGAAGAACTCCTTTCAAGAAACAGGGCTATAGTTGGTTGTGGTCTATCCAGTCTTGGTATATAGGGCTGCTATATTCTCCTGCTCAAACGTGGACAGCTTCTTGAAAAACAACACCAAATGTGGCTTGACTTATGATTTGGAAGGGAGCTAAAATTATCATTCAACACAGGATAATCATGATTTGATGTATTAATGAATTAAACATTTCAATTATTAACTGAGGGAGAGAGTAGAATGGCTAATACCTAACACTTTTCACATTGCAAAATTTTATTGCAAGGCCCATTTAAAGTTATTTCTGCTTTTGTTCATTTCTAATAACACAAGTAATTTTCTTTCTGGAAAATAATTATGCATCCGTTTATGAAGATGTGACTGGTACAAGTAGTAGTGGGGACAGAATTGGATACAACTTAGGTGGATTTTTTTTTCCTCAAATGTATATGGGAACAAGCCAACTTTTTCAAGGCATAAATAAAATGCAAGCCCAAAATACCCAACAGTCAAGCTAGGGGAAAAAAAAGATCTTTTAATAATGTGAGTAGGTGCAAGAAAGAGATTAATATCTTCTCAGCTATCTGAATTACTTTGGTTGGGCCTCTCAATTTTTTTATCTAGGCCAGACAAGAATGTCACTTTTTCCATTTCCAGTATGAATTATAGTGACTTTTTCTGAATTAGTTGCTAAATAGAAACTTTTGTCCTGAAGACATGAAGTTCTACTGTACTGTCACAACTCACACTGCTAGAAAATAGATACTGCCAGAGACAAATGTGACCAATTTTTTTTATTTTGTTAAAAAAAAAAAAAAACAGAGAGACACCCACTTTGTGGCTCAAAGACATTTCAAAAATCAATGTTGTTTCCCAGAAATTAATTTTGTTTGTTTCATATCGGGAATAGCAAATTGTCTGGCTCAAAGGCTCAAGTCAGCAGCACATTTATGTTGCCTTTTGGAGGACTCTGAACAACATCAGGGCTGCTTGAGGACATAATGGAAACAAAATGCATCACCACAATGACACAGCAGAGAAAAGAAGGCTGATAAAAAAGCTTAAGAGAATATTTGTGCTAGCTTCCAGCATAACACAAATTTCTGCTGCAGTTTGGAAGCAACTATGCAATGTTCAGAATCAGTGCTGCTGCTGCTCAGTTGACAGGCACAAGGTATGCTGAGAAGCCAGTAAGGACCTGACATGATCTGTATGGAGGTTGGTTGGTAATTTGGGGTGTTCTACTTGATTGTCAAAAATGCTTTTCTGGGTTATATCCCACCTTGCATCTAACTGAGTGTGTGATAAATATTGAGATCAGACATACAGACAATAAGCAAATAGATACTTAAATCTATTGCTATAGTTACCCATCTCACAAATGCAACTCTGGGCAGCTGACAAAGATTAAAACATACAATATATTCTTACTATAAAACAAACATTGCATAGTTGGCCAAAATAATTCATGGCAGTTTGTAATAAAAATCCAAAGCAAAGCAAACACAATAAAACAACATATTTTTTTTAAAAAATAATAATCCTAGGGACATAAACATGGGACAATGAGCTAAGCAGTTGCAAGTTAAAAACATTCATATCATAATTCATAAGATGATCATTATCAGCATTAAAAATGTGGCAGATAGGCACTAGGCATGCTGCTTGGGAAAAGCTTTCCAAAAATCTACTGGGAGGTGGGGATATAAATGTATATAAAGGCCTTTTTTCTGTTCACCATATAAAGGAATTATAGATTCCTTTATATGGTGAAGCTACTCTTGTCTAAATCTGAGCCAAACCTAATCACCAGTTTACTTTTTACTTTAGGTATAAAACTGTCTAGATTTGTCCTGAAACAACAATTATTATAACTAACAATTACTTTAATTGTGAAAAGAGAAGAGCGTCTTAGGGAGCCATGATGACAATTTATATGTTACCAATCAAGATAATGAAACAGGATTATATCAATGTAAGTTTGAAAATCACTGTTCTATCTTAAATAGAAATGCACTACTTCTTATTCAAGTAGAAAATAATATGTGTTTCCTGCTCAGTTTACCATGCAGATGTTAACTCACAACTAGCAACTTCAAACCTCTGGTTAATCTTCATAGGAGTTATTTTTGCAATTTTTGCAATTCAGATGTCAAGATGGAGTAGATCCATTTTAAGATGCTGATCTTCAACAGATAGACTGGGTCTCAACCACAGTGAATTCTCGTTTAATCTTTTCAAAAACAAGATGGAAGAATTGCAAAAAAAAAAGCAGAGAAGAAGAGATAAATGACTATTACAAAGGAATCCAAATTTGAAGATTAGAGTCTAGGAAAGGTAAAAGAATAAGAACAACAAAGAAGAAAGTGTTGTTAACAAAAACAACCAGAAAGAGTTATAGTCAAAATTTGTTGAATTAGATTATTAATATTCAGAAGGCTAAAAAAATATCAATAAATAAACTGAAAACAACAACTTCTCAGAACTGAGTACAGAAATAAGCATATAAAGCTTTGTTATTATTACTTGGGAAGTTTATTCCAAAAGATCATTCTGCGGTCAATGTATTTTGAGCTATGGTTCAATTTCTGTTAGGAGAAGTTCTGTGCAGATAAAAGTGAAAAATAAATAAATAAAAGAAACAATAAAGCCCTGGACTCATATTTATTTATTGCAGCAAAATGATTATGCACTGGATTACTAAATCTAAAAATAAATGACTACAAGCAAAAACATGTATCTATCAATAGAAGAAAGCACATGTTCAACTGAGGAATCCTAGGTGCTCTCTGAGCATGATTGTTCACAGACATTTCATTGCCGGACTAAGTAACATCATCAGTGTTAATGGCCCTGCCAGTGGTGGTAGTGGTGTGGATTTCTCTTGATTAAAATATTGTTTTCTGATTGATTTATTTGTCTGGTGTTAATCCCAGTTAACTGACTTATGATGTTGCCTAGTCAAGTAGCATATCTGTCACACAGAAATATTTTCAGGGGAACAGGAATGGCCCATCGAGGGTCACTGTTATGTCCTGAGCCTGCAAAAGGGCAGGCTCGGGACGTTGCAATGGTCCTGGGCAGCTGCAAGTTGCCCAGGACGAGACTGGTTGGCGCCAGCGCTCGCGCGCATGTGCGAGGCGCTTCGCGTGCCTAAATGTTGCCTTTTGGCCCGGGGAAAAATGTCCTTAAGAGAGGCTAAGAAGTCCGTGCTGCCTTGAGTTGTAACGGGGCTGCTGAAGAGAAATAAAGAAGGTTACTGAACATCAAGAATGTCTTGCGTCGTCATTGCCATTAGCCGAGAACTCAACACTGGCGACGAAGGTGGGATGGCCTTGCAATTATGCAAACAATTGTAAGCTTACCCTGGAGTCCAGCACAGTGAGAAACAGCGTTAAATTCAGCAACTGCCTGCCAATACAGCTTCATTGGAGGTAAACTGGCTGATAGACCCTTCCTGCTTTCAGAGTTTGATATTACACATCCCGAAAGATGGGAATCTTACGTGGCCCTAGCAGAAAATTATTTCAGAGTTAATCAAGTAAGAGAAGAGGGCTTAAAGGCCGCCACCCTACTCTGCGTTTGTGGTCAAGATGCATTTGAAATTGCTGAAAACTTAGTAGCCCCGGCACCTCTTGAATCTGTTACCTACACAGATCTTAAGAAATTACTGAAAGAGCATTTTCAACCCAAGTTGTCTGTTATTGCTTGGAGACATAATTTTGAACAGCGGGATCAATGGGCTGGTGAATCAGCTAAAGAGTACATTGCTACATTAAGAAGGGCAGCTAAGTATTGCGAATTTAAAGACTTAGAGGAAAGACTGAGAGACAGATTTGTATGTGGACTGAGAAACAGAGATGTACAACAAAGGCTTTTTGCCAAAGAGGACATATCATTCCAAGATGCCTTGAGAGAGGTTACTGCAGAAGAGGCAGCAAGTGGGGCAATCAAGAATATGAGGCCCATCAAAAGCTTTCCAGAAGCTGTTTCTGTGCATCACGAGGGAGTTCAAGGAAGCTCAGAAGAGGAGCCTGATGAAGAAATAGATCATCTCTACCCAACCAAAGAAGGAAAGCAGAGGGAAGGCAAAGAAAAGTCTTCACCTGTACCCAAGTGCTTCGGGTGTGGAGGTCGCCACAAGAGGACCGACTGCAAGTTCCGTTCTGCAATCTGTAGAGCATGTGGGAAGCAAGGCCACATAGCAGCTGTGTGTCTGGGCCGACAGAAGGTACAACCCCGAGAAGAATTGCGCCTGAAAGGTACCAGGGTCCCCAGCCAAAACAGGGTGGGTTTCTGTGCTTCACAAAGAAGCATTTTTAAGACAGGCACACACAGACCACTTAAAAAGAAGCTGTCACTTAGGGTGAAATTGCAAGGAGTTCCATTGGTCATGGAACTAGACACTGGGTCTGCACTTTCAATCATCTCCATTCACACATTCAGAAAGATTTGTTCTGGCAGTGGTTTCCAGGCCAAGCTTAGGCCTTCTAACATAGTACTAACAGACTTTCAAAACTCCAAAGTGTGTGTTAAGGGGGAGGCCACCCTTAACGTGCAGTATAAGGATTTTGAAGGTCCATTAGATGTATTGGTAGTGGGGGGTGATCGTACGAGTCTCATAGGACTCGATTGGTTTGAGGCCCTGGAAATACAAGTTACACGGCTCAACAGCTTGCAAACGTTAGACTTACAGGAAGTCTGCAAGGAATTTGCAGATGTATTCAGCCCTCAGTTGGGCACATACACGGGTCCCCAGTGTCTTTGAAATTAGACCCCACTGTCACTCCTATCAGAGTAAAGGCAAGAAGGGTACCTTTTGCCTTAAAAGGGAAAATTGATGCTGAATTGGACAAATTGATTCAGCAAGGAGTCTTAGAACCTGTTGACTCCAGTCCATGGGAAACTCCCATAGTAACGCCTCTTAAGGCTAATGGGGATATTCGCATTTGTGCAGATTACAAATGCACGCTCAATAAGGCATTACAACAACATGCCTATCCTGTGCCTATTGTCAGCCACATTCTGGCTTCCCTCAAAGGGGGGTGTATTTTTGCAAAGCTTGATTTAGCTCAGGCTTACCAACAGTTGCCTATGGACGAAGCTGCTGCTGTGGCACAAACCAATGTAACTCATAGGGGGGCATTCAAGGTCAAGAGACTGCAATTTGGAGTAAACTTAGCTCCTGGAATTTTCCAAAGAGTAATGGAAAATACCTTGAGGGGTATTCCAGGGGTTTGCCCCTATTTTGATGATGTCTTAATTGCTGGAGAGTCTATCCAAAATCTGGCTGAAAGATTGAGGGCTGTCCTGCTGAGGTTTCGGAAAACAGGACTCAAACTCAAAAAGGACAAATGTAAAATTAGGGTGTCTTCTACAGATTTTCTGGGGTTCAGAATTGATGCCAATGGGATTCATCTTGCTGAGTCCAAATTAAAAGCTATCACACAAGCTCCCAGACCTAAGTCCAAAGCTGAACTGCAAGCTTTCCTGGGACTTTTGAATTTCTACAATTCATTTATTCCTAACAAGGCTGATGTAGCTGAACCACTTCATAGGCTTCTTGACAAACAAGCTGTGTGGGAATGGTCACAAGCACACGAAGCAAGCTTCAATAAGGTTAAGGCCTTGCTAACATCTAACAATGTGCTTGCACATTTTAATGAAACACTCCCTGTGTGCATTGCTTGTGATGCTTCCCCTTATGGCGTAGGAGCTGTACTCAGCCATCTCACACCTGATGGAACTCAGGTTCCTGTTGCATATTACTCCAGAACTTTATCCTCTGCTGAGAGGAATTATGCCCAGATAGACAGGGAGGCCTTAGCTGTTGTTGCTGGAATCAAAAAATTCCATGATTTTTTATATGGCAGACATTTCACGGTCTACACTGACCATAAGCCTTTGTTGGGATTGTTTACAACTAACAAACAGACCCCTCACATTATCTCTCCCAGGATGCTCAGATGGTCAATCTTCCTGTCAGCTTATGATTTTTCTTTAATTCACAAACCGGGCAAAGAAATGGGCCATGCTGATGGCCTCAGTAGATTACCCTTACAGGTAGTTGAGGCTGACCCTGCCCCAGCAATCAATATTCTTTCAATTCAAGCACTGCCTGAGTCACCCCTTAACGCCAGGGATGTGGCTGCTGAATCAGCCACGGATCTTAGACTCTCTCGAGTCTTATCCTGGGTTTTGTCTGGATGGCCAGAGAGTTGTCCAGGTACTGAGTTTCAGAGTTTCTGGTTAAAAAGGAACGAGTTGTCCACCTTCCAGGGCTGTCTGCTGTGAGGTAGCAGAGTTGTCATTCCTACCGCAATGAGGTCTAGAGTCTTAGGGTCCCTTCACGAGGGTCATCCTGGCATTGTTCGAATGAAGGCGCTTGCGCGCAGCCACTTGTGGTGGCCTGGGTTAGATAAGGAAATTGAGGCTAAGGTGCATGCTTGTCACCTTTGTCAATGCTCACGCCCAGAAATGCCTCAGGCTCCCGTACATAGGTGGGAGGAAACACAGTCCCCATGGTCTAGGGTGCACATTGACTACGCTGGGCCCTTTCAGGGTCAATTCTTCTTGGTCCTGGTTGATAGCTATTCAAAATGGTTTGAGGTTGTACCTGTCTCGTCCACCACCACTGCAAAGACTATCCAAGTACTGCGGTGAATTTTTGCTGCACATGGGCTCCCGGATGTTTTGGTGTCTGACAATGGCCTGCAATTCACTTCTTCCAAATTCCAAGCTTTCTTACAGGCCAACATGATTTGTCATGCCACTTCTGCTCCTTTCCACCCTTACACCAACGGGATGGCTGAACGGATGGTCCGCATCACCAAGGATGCTTTAAAGAGACTTACCTATGGGGACTGGCATCACAGGTTGGCTGACTTCCTCCTTTCCTACCGCACTACACCTTCCACTTCTACCCGGAGGAGCCCAGCTGAACTTCGTTGGGGGCGCAAACTGATTACTAAACTTGACCGGTTGCATCCAGACAGACTGCCGCCTAGGGGTACACAGCCCAGGGCACCGCGGCAATTGCAAGTGGGTGCCCCTGTATGGACCCGTAACTATGGGCCAGGCCATTTATGGGTTCCTGCCACTGTTTGCAAGGTTACAGGCCCTTTGTCTTATGAGGTCTCCTTGGAAGACGGCCGCATCCTGCGACGGCATATTGACCAGCTGCGTACAAGGCTGGACTCACCTGCAGAGACTCCTGGTTCTTTTCCGGGGGGGAGGAGACCCTTACGGGCAAAGGGAAGGGTGTTGGCAGCATTCAGACTCTCACAGTGAGGCCACAGACGGCCTGTCGCATGATTCCATGAGTGTTCCAAACAGGAATTCAAGGGAACCAGTTAGTGCACAAGCTACAGCGCAGACTCCAGCCAGGGAGTCACCCCAGGGGCATAATCATTACACACGTACACCTTTCAGCACTCCAGTCAGGGAGAATAACTGGGAGCATCCTAATAACTCAAACATTGCAAGAGAGCTGGCACACAATCAATACAATTGGCCCAACACAGCCACAGTCCCCAGAGAAGGACACTGCCACAGGGAAGTGGGAGAAGAGCCAATTTTAGACAGTGAACCCTCTGGTTCAACGGAGGGGGGAACTGAGTTTTGGGACAATACTGAAATAACAGACAGTCCTGCTATGGAACTGGGGAGTGGAGGAAGCCAGCCTCCCGTTAGGTCCAGTGTGGGCTTGAGAGGCCATTCAGAGCTACCCAACAATGGCAGCTTAATAGAAGGGTCAGACTGCCTGCAACTAAGCAGGTCAACCAGGTTAGAGAGAGAGCAAAGTCCTGGCCTGACGAGCCCGGTGGGCAAGCAAGCAGGCCAGGCATCAGGGCATAGTCCACGGGGGCCACCAGGGTCTGAGAAGGGGGGTGAACCTATAACCTCCACAGGACAAGGTGTACTTGTAAATAATCCAGGCCTACATAGGTCACAGAGAGATAAGAGGTCTCCCAAATATCTTGAAGATTTTATAACCTTACTGGCCAGGCAGAAGACTTAAGTGTATTCTGTGGAAGCCGGAAATGGGAACACTGGAGTTAATCCCCAGCACTATAGCGTGGTACCATTTAACAAGAGTGTACACCACGCTCGTGTTGAGGTCGCGTTAAAATTGTCATGTAGTCTTAGCCGGTTGGGAAGGGGTGTTATGTCCTGAGCCTGCAAAAGGGCAGGCTCGGGACGTTGCAACGGTCCTGGGCAGCTGCAAGTTGCCCGAGACCAGACTGGTTGGCGGCAGCGCTTGCGCGCATGCGTGAGGCGCATCGCGCGCCTAAATGTTGCCTTTTGGCCCGGGGAAAAATGTCCTTAAGAGAGGCTGAGAAGTCCGTGCTGCCTTGAGTTGTAACGGGGCTGCTGAAGAGAAATAAAGAAGGTTACTGAACATCAAGAATGTCTCGTGTCGTCATTGCCATTAGCCGAGAACTCAACAGTCACTATCTCCATTACAAATCTGAAAATTGGAAATGTAAGGAGTCCAGAATATCACAGGCAAGGATGATGATGGATCCCTACTCCTCACCACATCCATTCAATGGATACATGAAAACTTGAAATCTGCAGCTGGTCCCTAATGCAATGGAATGGGCAAGTTATTAGTGCCTCTCAGTGCACTTATATTGCACCATTACTCTCTGAGCTGCACTGATTTGCAAATTGGGTGCAAATTAAAGCTGCTGGTTACCACTGCTATTCACAGCATGGAAGCAATGTATTTGCAGGACCACCTTTGTCCAAATGTTTCTATCTTTCACACCAGATTCAGCAGGGCACACTTTGGATTTCATCTATTAAACAGTGTTATATAACAAGGCCCAGGAGAAGCACCTGAATTTTGCAGATTATAGTTCCTGAGATTCGTTTGGCATCCTTGCTGGCATTTCATTAAAAAAAACCCTCCTTCTTTAAAGACTTGGATGCTTCCTCTACATAGGGTCTAAAAGTGAGCCTATCAATGTTTTTTTTTTAATAAAAAGTTTTTTATTTTCCATTTATTCATAAAAAATACAATTCAATTAAAATAAATTCCTAACCATTGGTACCGCCTGCCCATTCCCCCCAGGCCACGTCCACCCTCTCTAATCCTTCCCTACTTCCCTCCTCTTTCTCTCCTCCCCTCCTACTCTCTTCCCCTCCCCTTCTGCTCTAACCAGCCTACTTCTTCCCTGCTCCTTCCTCCCCTCTCATCCCTCTCACACATATGAATGCAGCATAGGGGAAATGCCCAAGCGGCACCTCTCTATAAACTACCATGACTATATTATCATTACCCACCCACTCACCCACCCACCCACCCTCAACCCTCCCCCCCTCATTTCCCAGAGCTGAGTACAGGGTTATTAATAGGAAAGTTAACAATAATAAAAAAAAGGAAAAAAAGAAAGAAAAAAGAAAAAAAGAAAAAAAAACATCATACTTAACCTTTAACTCCCCTTAAATTAAGTCATATAAACAAATCTCTACAACAGTTACTATAAAATTTACTCATAAAGTAAATGAAACTTTATAGTCCCATATTTTTTCTGAATATAATCTATCCATCTTCTCCATACAATAATACCGTAAATGCCGGCGTACAAGGCGACCCGGTGTATAAGACGACCCCCGTCTTTATAGCCGGGCCGCATTCCTAGAACGTCGTCTTATACGCCGGAAACTACCAGTATTTCCGGCGTATAAGACGACTCGGCGTATAAGACGACCCCCATCTTTGGCGCCGATTTCAGCGCTTGCGGAAGTCACCTTATACGCCGGCATTTACGGTATATCTTTCTTGTGTATGATCCTTCAAATAAGCAGAAATTTTTGCCATTTCTGCAAAGTTAGAAACTATAAATATCCATTCTTCTAAAGTAGGCAACGGATCCTTCTTCCAATATGAGCCTACTAGTAACCTTGATACAGTTAATAAATTCAACATTAAAGTAGTTTCTTTGTCATTTAAATCCACAAAGATACCCAATAGGAATAATTGAGGGGTGAACTTTATCTTCCTTTTAAAAATCTTTTGAATGTTCCACCAAATCATAATCCAAAAAGCCTTTACCTTTTTGCAATTCCACCAAACATGAAAATATGTCGCATCCATATTACCACATCTCCAACATTTGGGTTGTAAATTTGGATACATACAAGATAATTTTTTAGGATCTAAATGCCATCTGTAAAACATTTTATAAAAAAATTCCCTCAAATTCCCTTGTGTAAATTTAACATTTCTAATCCAAATTGTCTCCCATAAGTCCCCTATCAATGTTTTTTTGATATGTCTGTGGATGTAGGGGCTGAGTTGCTCTTATTATTATTACTATTGTTTTTATTTTCTTGATTTTGTAGTTTTAATCTTAATGTGGTTTTAATTTTAATTCTATGTTCACTGCTCCTAAATACAATATGCAAATTGGTGACTCTATAATTGATTTAAATAAATTATATAAATATATTTAAATCCAAAAAAGGAAGTTTGACTTGAAAGTAGTTATGGAAGTTCAAAATATATTTCTGAAAAATTCTGAGTTGCTGATATACCAAAGCTTCAACCTCTGGGTATCTCTTCATTTCTCACCTTTAGTTAAAACTAAGTAATTATTATATATTTCAGATGAGTAATTCAAAATATGCTACAGGCTTGATTTTTAACAATATATACTATTGTTTTGAAAAATAAAAATAGCTACATCACTTTATCTGTTTCTCCAATTATAGGAAATCCCATCAGAGACTAATCTTGCAACATGCTGTCCAAATAAGCAGTAAAATATTATACTATTCTACACTTTGCATACCGTGGCCTCTCAAACATTGAAAACTGCTTAAAGATCCTTTAACTTCTGATAACATCTCTTCTTAAAAACTTCCAGTGCTGGAGCATTCACAGCTTCTGGAGGCAAGTTGTTCCACTGATTAATTGTTCTGTCAGGAAGTTTCTCCTTAGTTCTAGGTTGCTTCTCTTTTTGGTTAGTTTCCATCCATTGTTTCTTATCCTGATCTCAGGTGCTTTGGAGAATAGCTTGACTCCCTGTTCTTTGTGGCAACCCCTGAGATATTGGAACACTGCTATCATGTCACTCCTAGTCCTTGTCTTCATTAAACTAGACATACCCAATTCCAGCAACTGTTCCTTATGTGTTTTAGGCTCCAGTCCCCTAATTATCTTTATTACTCTTCTCTGCACTCTTTACAGAGTCTCAACATCTTTTTTACATCGTGGTGTCCAAAACTGGATGCAGTACTCCAAATGTGGTCTTACCAGGACATTGTAAAGTGGTATTAATACTTCACGTGAGCTTTATTCTATCCCTCTGTTAATGCAGCCTAGCACTGTATTGGCTTTTTTGGCAGCTGCAGCACACTGCTGGCTCATATTTAAATGATTGTTCACTAGGACTCAGAGATCCCTCTCACAGTTGCTACTATTGAGCAAGGTACCACCTATACTATACCTGTGCATTTGGTTTTTCTTGCCTAAATGTAGAACCTTACTTTTTTCACCATTGTATTTCATTTTGTTAGATAGCGCCCGATGTTCAAGTCTGTCCAGGTCCTCCTGTATCTTAAGCCTGTCTTCTGGAGTGTTGGCTATTCCTGCCAGCTTGGTGTCGTCTGCAAATTTGATGAGTTCCCCATCTATTCCCTCGTCCAAATCTTTGATGAAGATGTTGAAGAGCACTGGGCCCAGAACAGAGCCCTGGGGCACCCCACTACACACTTCTCTCCATGTAGATGCAGTTCCATTGAGAACCACACGCTGAGTACGGCCAGTCAGCCAGCTACGAATCCATCTGGTGGTGATGCTGTCTAACCCACATTTTTCTATCTTATCAAGTAGTAGGTTCTGGTCTACTTTATCAAATGCCTTAGGAAAGTCCAAGTAAATTATATCCACAGCATTCCTTTGGTCCACTAATTCTGTCACTTGGTCAAAGAATGCACTAAGATTTGTCTGGCATGATCTATTTTTGACAAACCCATGTTGGTTTTTGGTAATGACTTTGTTTGCCTCTAGGTGTTCGCTGATTCGTTGCTTGATTATCTTTTCCAGAATCTTCCCAGTTCCTTCTTTATATTATCTTTCAAAAGCACAGTGTATGTGACATCCTCTAGTGCTGTGTCAGTGTGTTAAATGATGCTGAAACTGTCAATGAAATATTAGTAAGTGCATCACACATTTCATTAAAAGTTTTCTCTTAAAGATTAAAAGAGAAAGCTCAGAAATATACAAAAAAAATCACAAATTAATATTTATTTATTTGTCTAATTAAAACAAGAAAACAAAATATAGACTTGAGAAATATTAAAACCTTTGATGAGATAAGATTATGGATTTTTTATTGCTTGATAAAGAAAAAAAAGGCTCCACAGTCAAAGGAGATTAAAAGATCTCAAAAAATCTGAAGTGATGTCTGGTATCACTTTTAACAGTGGAATAGTAAGAAAAAAAAAGTATTGTCAATTACGTGGTCCAAATTACAGATCTTAATTTTACTTTTCCTTAGCTATTCTGCACTGAAATGATGGATAATTGGAATAATCATAATCACACATACACACACACAAACACACCAAAAACATTCTCTCTCTCTTTTTTTTTATGCAGTCAATATTAAATCAACATATTAAATCAACAATATTAAATCAAATATTAAATCAATATTTTCTCTTATTTGTATGCCATATATCAGAAACAGTTTGGTCTAGTGGTTAAGGCTCCAATCTAGAAACCAGGAGGCTGAGTTCTAGTCTTGCCTTAGGCATGAAAAACCAGCTGGGTTACTTTGGGCCAATCCTCTCAGTCCAATTCACCTCATAGAGCTGTTGTGGGGAAAATAGGAGGAAGGAGGAGGATTAGATATGTTGGACTGGTACGGGGCTGCAGCATGCCAACAACCGGTCTGTACAAACAAGCAAAGCCCCACCCATGGGATGCAGGCAGCACATAAACCCATGCACTCTCCAGTCCATGGAAAAACTTTTCTCCGTGGAACTGTCCCTGGTACCCAAAAGGTTGGGGACCTCTGGTATATATGATTTTCTTATTCCCATTTGAATTATGCAGAAGTGCCAAACAGCTTTATATGTATCAAGAAACACAGAATTTGACTTTCTCTTGTTAAGGAAAAATGAGTGACAATTAATTAAAAATAACAAACAAATGTGGTAATACAATTCAGAAGGAAAAATACACACATACAGACAAATCAAAACCTGTGCATAATGAAAACCTAACTTTTCTGAATTATTTAATTTGTACTAGTAACAAAGAGTTTTAAATGGACAAGCAAGTGAAAACATCTAGGTTGCTTGCCTGGACAGGGAATTAATCAGGCTGAAGTACCATAGGAAGTCAAACTGATTTCTTCCATCTCAGAGAAGAAGGGATCAATTGCATAGTTCCGATGAAGACTTCTTAATTAACCTGATGATCTTGTGAATGTTTAATTAAATCCAGATGCAGGTACAGTAGATAAGTTAAAAAGCAAATGCCATGGTAACAAGTGTGTTTTCTAAACAGGCACCTAAAACACACTGTGGTCATGCTAATAAGCATTAATTAAAAAGGAAACAAAAAAGGAAAAAAAATGGACCCAGGAAATTACAGACCTATCAGCCTGACCTCAATACCTGGGAAGATCCTGAAAAAGATAATCAAACAACGAATCAACAAACACCGAGAGGCAAACAAAGTCATTACTAAAAGCCAACATGAGTTTGTCAAAAATAGATCATGCCAGACAACCTTATTGCATTCTTTGACCAAGTGACAAAATTAGTGGATCAGAGGAATGCTGTGGACATAATTTACTTGGACTTCAGTAAGGCATTTGATAAAGTAGATCACAACCTACTACTTGACAAGATAGAAAAATGTGGGGTAGAAAGCACCACCACCAGATGGATCCGTAGCTGGCTGACTTAGCGTGTGGTCCTCAATGGAACCACATCTACATGGAGGGAAGTGTGTAGTGGGGTGCCTCAGGGCTGTTCTGGGCCCAGTGCTCTTCAATATCTATATCAACGATTTGGACAAGGGGATACACGGGGAACTTATCAAATTTGCAGACGACACCAAGCTAGCAGGAATAGCCACATTCCAAAAGACAAGCTTAAGATACAGAAGGATCTGGATAGACTTGAACACTGGGCGCTATCTAACAAAATGAAATTCAATGGTGAAAAAAGTAAAGTTCTACATTTAGGCAAGAAAAACCAAATATACAGGTATAGTATAGGGGGTACCTTGCTCAATAGTAGTAACTGTGAGAGGGATCTCTGAGTCCTAGTGAACAATCATTTAAATATGAGCCAGCAGTGTGCTGCAGCTGCCAAAAAAGCCAACACAGTGCTAGGCTGCATTAACAGAGGGATAGAATCAAGATCACGTGAAGTATTAATACCACTTTACAATGCCTTGGTAAGGCCACACTTGGAATACTGCATCCAGTTTTGGTCACCGCGATTTAAAAAAGATGTTGAGACTCCACAAACAGTATAGAGAAGAGCAACAAAGGTGATTAGGGGACTGGAGCCTAAAGCATATAAGGAACGGTTGCTGGAATTGGGTATGTCTAGTTTAATGAAGAGAAGGACGAGGGGGGACATGATAGCAGTGTTCCAATATCTCAGGGGCTGCCACAAAGAAGAGGGTGTCAACCTATTTTCCAAGGCGCCTGAAGGCAGGACAAGAAGCAACGGGTGGAAACTAATCAAGGAGAGAAGCAACCTAGAACTAAGGAGAAACTTCCTGACAGTAAGATCAATTAACCAGTGGAACAACCTGCCTCCAGAAGCGGTGAATGCTCCAACACTGGAGGTTTTTAAGAAGAGACTGAACAGCCATTTGTCTGAAATAGTATAGGGTTTCCTGCCTGAGCAGGGGGTTGGGCTAGAGGACCTCCAAGGTCCCTTCCAACTTTACTATTATTATTAGAAATATATTATTTGAAATTATATTTCCAAAATTTATAGCTTGGTTTAAAATATTGCAGCAGATAATGATAGGCTAGATAAGTTTGGCCTACCTGGAACAATTATGATTTAATGAAGAGGAATTCGGGGGCTCTGAAACAAAGCTGGTTCTAGATAGCAGAAGTAGCTAGAGATAATTCATAGCCAAAAACAGAAGAGCCCCTTAGCTGCTTAAAAAAGTATACAATGGATTAGGAAAGCATTATAGAAATGTAAGGAAAAATATCATATCTGCTCTGCAGTATTTGTGTAGTAGAATTCCTTGTCAATGTGACTCTCATTCATTCATTCATTCATTCATTCATTCATTTAAAAACAAATACCTGACTGGCTTCAGAGACACAAACTTTTGTCTTTCAAGGCTTAATATCTAGCTTTCTCTAACTTAGATCCACCAGAGGATTTAACTAAAACTCCCTTTATTCCTGACCACTAGTCAGGTTCGCTGGAGTTTATGGAAGTCAGGGACATTCAAAAATTACAAGAGAATCTAGTTTGGAGAAGCCTGATCTAAGTTCTGAGTTTCTCAGTTGAGTGTTCAGAATATGAAATAGTACCACAGTACTCTTTACTGAATTTCAAACACCCCTGTAAAAAGACTCATTTTTAGCCTGCCTGGAAATACAAGAAAAAAGGGGATAAAAGGAAATTGGCTTCTGATCCAAACGTGGAACAGCTGTTTTCTCTCAACAGCTTTGCCCTAATGGAGCAATCACAATTTTCTCAACTAAGGACAATCCAGAAACAAAAACTTGTCCATATGAGAATCAATTCCACATCCCCCCCCTCGCAGCACTGCAGTGCAGTTTTGTTTTGTTTTTTGAAAGGGGGGGGGAGGGAAATCACTGACAAATGGGTCAAAAAACTACAACAATCCATGGAAATGTTGGCCATGAAGTTAACTATGAATAATTTAGGAAGGGAAAGGAAGAATAGATAACAGCAGAGTTCTACTGTAATGCAGTGGGAAACATTTAGAATTTTCTGTGTCAGCTCAAGGCACTTAGTACAGACCACATAATCACCATTGCCATATGAAGACCACTGCTTGCATATACAAACAAACCACAAACCACTCCAAAATGGACAAAAAATATTGTTTTTGCCTACCATGTTGGTGGTCTGGTGGTATTTATTTATATTTTATATTTCTTAACCGCCCATCTCCCTCACTCTGGTTGGTGTACAATATGATCAGTAATATATATATATATATATATATATATATATATGTATGTATGTATGTATGTATGTATGTATGTATGTATGTATGTAGGTCTTTGGTTATTCGGGTTTTCTCCCGCGTCAAATTGGAAGTGTCTTGGTGACGTTTCAACAAAGTCTCATTCGTCATCTTCAGGCTGGTGTTTTCGGCTTCATGCTTCTAGGAGTAATGTGTGATTGTAGCTGTTTCTTCCTTTTAACTGCCAGTGGGGGTATGAACTGATTGGATGAGAGCTTGGCTTTGTTCTGATTGGGTGGAGGTGTGTTCTGATTGGTTAGGAGCTTGGCTGTGCTCTGATTGGATGGGTGCTTGGCTGTGCTCTGATTGGTTGGGGGAGTGTTCTGATTGGGTGGGGGCTTTGTTGTGCTCAGGTTAGTCTGAGTTGCAGGGGGAAGGTGAGATGGTGAGCTGCATTGCTATTGTTTGGCTTCGCGTTCGTGGTCGTGCCTCATCTTCATGGTGGGTGTCAGTTTGCTTCATGTATGGATTGGAGGGGTTTAAAGTGGCTAATGGTGCAACTGGCTTCTGGTTTGTGGTCATGCCTCATCATCGGTGTGGGTTTGAGGCATGACCACAAACCAGAAGCCAGACCACAGCTGCATCATTAGCCACTTTAAAAAGTTAGGTACCGGGTCCGAGGTAGTGCAGCCCTATATAGGACCAATATTCCTAAATATATAGGGGCCTATCCACAGCCATTATGTCTTACTAGTGTTCAGCTGAAGTGTATTGTTTCCAATTTAGATTCCCACAGCCTCCTGGCACTGTGAAAGGATGCCCACTGCATCCATCCTCTTCAATCAGGATGGAAATATATAGCATGGTATCATCAGCTTATTGTTGATAACTTGTCTCATGATGATGGATGACCTTGCCAAGCAGTTTCATGTAGATGTTAAAAAGGGGCAGAGAGAGCCCTGGGCCCTGTGGCAGCCCACAAAGAAGGGGCTGTGAGCTGGACCTATTAACATTGATTGGGACCGGCCTTGGAGGATGGAGGTGAACCAGCACAAAACTGTACTACTCACCTCCAACTCCTTAAGTCGACCTAAAAGGATGCCATGATTGATGGAATTGAAAGCCACTGACAGATCAAGAAGACAAAGGATGGATGTGACCAATGGAGTTTTGGTCCCATACCTGGGCCTGAAACCTGACTGAAAAGGGTCCGGATGCAAAATGTGGCTTATAGATTAGACAAGAAACACAAAAACAAAACAGGTGTTATAATGGCAGAGTTAAATCAAGACGAAGTGCAAAAACAAAACAAAACACCAATTTTTGCTGTTCCATTACAAAGGCACCATCATGATATTGATAAAAGCTTAAAGAAAATTAAAGATTGAGAACAAGTAACCTGAGCTGAGCAAGAAGATGCACACGGGAATTCTGAGTTATGACTGAAACTGTGGCTTTAATTAGGCCCTGCTGTAGTGTACAAAGAACTATTAAAATCAACAGAAAGACTGTGAACACTCATTTAACATTTTATGGAATGTTTCCAGAGTTTTCTTTTTCGGGAGATGAATACAGGAACTGACTTAGTGTTAAATCCAAATGCCTAAGGATTCTGCAGCATAGAGCTATTTATTGTTCTACAGATTTAAGCTTGCTTTTGAGCATTAAAAATCAAAGTAGACTGAAAGTTTAATTTTAAAAAGCTCAACCTCCCTCCCCAAATTGCATGCAGTATATAAGAAATGAAGATAGCAAATAAGATAATAACCTAATAGCAGGAGATAAAAACATAAGTAAATCTACAGACACTAAAATTAAGCAAGTATAGTCAAGAATATACTCTTTTGATTGTCATGAAGGCCAGCCAACAACTTATGGTAAGAATTTTTCACAAAAAGGACTGGCAAAGGAAATGCTTCCCTGGATAATGGCTTCTTAAACTCACATCCTTTACCAGAGAACCAAAAATTGGGGCTCAGATGCTGATTTTAAAGGTAAGTAGAAGTTCCATTGTTATTATTCTAAACACAGGAAAACTTCAAAAGTCTAGACAAGATTCAATTCTTGCCACTCATTAATTCAAAGGATCACAGCTTATTAATTGGAAACCGACATTAGTACCAGAAAAAAATCATCAACTTGCTAATTGGTCTCAGAGTATAGAAGACAGGTGAAGTAGGAACTTTTCCTTTATTATAGACTCTTATCACATATGACTAGAAGTCACAAATGGCAATGTCGAGCCCAAACTGGGCCGTAAGACCAAAAAGCATGATTCCTTTGCTATAAAATGTTGAAACGGAACTTTGGTTTCATCTTGTTAAAATCTCTCAGTGACATCAGAGCATCCTGATTATAAAAAGAATTGTAGAAATGCCTGAAATGAATCCATTATATTTTATCTCACTCAAGCTTTCTTTATTTTCATTTTGCATCAGTATTGTTATTTTAGACACTACATAAAATATATACATTTTTGTATCTATTTCTCCTAAAATTCATTTTTTCCAATTTATGACATTGCAGGATAGTCACATCATTTTCATATGATTCAGCATACCACTTTGTGGTTTTGTGCAAGGCACAAGGCTGTTTGTTGGCTTGGCCAATTAAAAATATTTAATATAATTCATGATCTGCTGAGATCATACAACAGTTCATCTAATGAGAAACAAAAAATTATTTTGGGGGCAACAAACCATATGTTGGACAGGTTTTGATGAAACAGCTTAAAATAAGCAGCTGGTGAACCACAACTAGCAAATGTTTATAAAATTAATCCCATTTTTCTTTAAATTAGTGCTGTAATATATTTTGCTACTTCACAATTTCTGCTTAATAGTAATTTATAAAATAAGTACCATTTTACCGTACTTATTTTAATTCCAGTTTTTTAAAATGTTTTTTCAGCATATTAAGCTATTTTTGTCAAAGCCTTTGCATTATCTAAGCACACCAATACATTAATACCTTGTTATTGTTATTTAAAACTTGGTTTCAAAGAATTTTGACAACTTTACTCCTTGGTTTTATTCATCTGTCCAATGTTATGAAATAAAAAGTCAAAAATTTCTATTTTAACAATTAGTAAAACATTTTTGTAATGGCAGAAAAGAACAATTAGGCATCTTGAAGAAGAAAAGATCTTATATACCTATGCAAGAAAAAAACCCTTTTAAGTCCCTGTAATTCCACAAATCCATCAGATTGTATTTACGTTCTCACCTGCTGGGTAGCGTTCTATAACCGGCCAGTTGTCCACCTGTAATGTGGCATTACCACCACTTCTTGTAAAACGTACTACATGGTATTTCCCATCATTAATGATTGCGTTGACTTCTTCAATTGCGATATCATCTGTTCCAACATTAAATTTAACACCAATTTTTCCTTGATGCTGTAAGAAAAGTCAGAAATAATAGAAGATATTAGTAGTTATTTTTAAAAATTACTTTACACATTGAGTTGTAGTGTTTTATCTAGTTTACTCTTTGAAAGGATACTTTCTCCTCAGTTTTAACCTTTACAAGAATAGCATAGGTAACATTGATCTTCCTCAAAAGTCCTATACAATTTTCTTCCCTTCTACTATTGTCAGCTTCCTTGTAGAAAAGATCCCTGAAGGGTAAGGGAAGAAATTACATGAGCACTGTTAAAGAAACCTGGACTTTTCACTACCTCTCTGTGGGAATAATCCTAGAATTACAATATCCCAAATAAAATTCAGGAACCAACAGAATGATCAACATTAGAATTCTCAATCAGTATTTCATTGTAGTATAGTCTTGTGTTGAATAATATTTTTAATAAGTTTTTTATTGAGTACAAAGAAAAAAAAGGATTAAAAACATTGAACATGCTGTAAATCATCTTTGACTGACATCTCAGTCCATATTGTACATTAATTACATATAATATATCTATATACAACTATACATTTCTGGCCTCTATCTCAACTTATCTCTTTACTGTGACCTCCATTTTTCCCCCTCCATCTATAAATTGTGTTGAATAATATTGATGAGGCAGATACTGTATTGCTTCATATGACAGCTAGAAGATGGAGTTATAATAGATATTATTCAATGTAGAAAATGGAAATTTACCAACCACCTGAACTAAGGAAAGACCAGCCCCTAATCTGAAATATCAGAAGGACAAACTTATTTCAGCTTTAATAAGATCCACTTCACATAAAATTGTAGTAGTATTATTGGCAATTAAGTAGTTTTATCTATTCAAACACTACCATGTCTTTCAGGCAACAATTCACTCTAAATATTCTTATCTATTTTAATTACTATGGAAAAGGACTCATAACTGGGAATTTACTACCGTATATTCCGGCGTATAAGGCGACTGGGAGTATAAGACAACCCCCAACTTTTGAGAAGATTTTCAGGGTTTAGAAAGTTGTCTTATACGCCAGACAATACAGTACAATATTGAATTTCTGTTTATAGATGAGCACAATAGGAGCTCCATTCCTTTGCTGCTAGAAAGCTTTGTCCTGTTAGTGCTTATTTCTGTAAAAAAAAAAATAGGGCTGGCCACTAGGGGGCAGATTGGTTTTAAATTCAGAGAACAGCTACCTGTATATTCCGGCGTGTAAGACAAGCCCCGACTTTTGAGAAGATTTTCAGGGTTTAGAAAGTCGTCTTATACACTGGAAAATACGGTACTTAATGGAGTAGCTCACTGTGTTCATTTAAAATATAGACTAAAGTAATTATTGATTTTGTTTCCATCAAAGATAAACAAAATGCTCTTTTTCTGAATAATCATTATGATAAAACTAAGGGTAGAAAGGAGCAATATTGAAAAGTGAAAAGAAAAAAGCAGAAAGTAATAGTACTAGTAGTAATAATAATAGTTAATAGTAGAACAACTGGATAAATAAATACAACTGCTGCGTCTTTTGAAAAGCTCCTAGAAACAAGTAGAAAATCACTTATTTGAGAATAATTTCTCAATGCAATTTTTTGCATCCTCCTGATCTGTTTTTTTAATTATACAATCTTGTATCACTTTTCATACTAGATTTCAGATCTATGCAGTGGTGGGATTCAGCCGATGTGTACCAGTTTGGCAGAACTGGTAGCTAATTTTTTTGTTGCCCACACCCAGAATGGATTTCCGGAAGCGGCATCCATACAGAGAACCAGTTGTTCACTTATTTGAATCCCACCACTGGATCTACGTTGAAAAACTTCCTCAAAGAAGCATTAACAACTTCAGTGCTTCCTACTAGCAGCCTTAATTGTAAGATTAGGCTGAAGATGGGGATATGCATGTTTGACTATATCTTTTAGTTAAACATAACACTGTAGATTTGTTGAGAGGATTACATAGACTTCCTTATCACACACAAACTGCAACCACAGAGTACAGCTAGAATTATCCCCAGGGAGACTGGCTAAGTTCAGCATCACCATCTTGCCTTGGGATTTAACTTGAGAATAACTGCATAGAGCCTAAGGAGTTTATGAGGATTTTTATTGACCTGGCATATATAATATTACTGGGGGTAGGTTGGAGTAGGGGGAAACCCATTCTTCCTCCATGAGGCGGGAAAATAATTTAAAAGAAAAGACATTTTAAAACATGTTTAAGAAAGATGACAGCAAAAACAAGACCATTTTTTTTTCTAAGTAAACAAATTCCAAAGCAAAAATGTTAGAGATTGTGGATTCTTCTAAACTGTTTCAGCAACTGAAGTGACAAATTGTGCAATTCATGTGTTTTAATCACCCTCTTACTCTGCTATTCATATTCATCAGAAAAAGTAAAACAAACAAACAAAAAATGTAATTGCTCTGGCACTGTAAGCAATCACCTCTTTTCACAATTTATTAAATATTTAAGAACTTCCCCAGAGGCATGTGACTATAAAATACATATATTTTATTCAACTTTTTCTGCTCCAAAATCAAATGCTTTGAAATCCATTCAATTTTGATGATGCTCTTTTATTTCAGTATTCATCCATGTCTTTCCTACTTGCTTCTATTTGCTCCTATATAATATTTTATAAACAGAAAAAAAGAAGCAAAACACCTTTAAAAAATTAAGCAGGTGCGTGCAAATTATAGTAACTAAATGCATTTACATGCTTTTATATGGCAGAATTCTCTACTTCAAAAAATTAGCAACACAAAGGGCAATATTGAACATCACAGGAAGATTAAAAATGCACATGAATGCAAGAGAGCAGAAGGCATGGAAACTTTCTCTATGTTTCTTTGACACAGTTTTCATTTATTTGTCACCATATGATTCTGACAATGAAAAACTGTGTATCAATATAACCATTCTAGGGTCAGTCCTTTGTAAGCATGTGCTAGAACTGTAGCCATATTAACCATTTAGTAATTATATACTGAACAAGATGACACAATTCTGTTATATAGCCAGTCAGATTGACTATACTTTGTTGTTGTTAATTGCGAAGTCGTGTCCGACCCATCGCGACCCCATTGACTATACTAGAAGAGTGTAAATAGAAGTCTCCTATGATTTGAGTCCTGTTATCACTTCTCCAGCACTGAACTAGAAATGTAGGAATAAAATTGGTATTATTATGAGGGTGTAATATCCCCATTCTGTCTGGACAACTAACTCTTTGTAACTTTCTGCATTACAGCTGCAATGCCCGAAAAAAAGGGAGTATCTCCAGGTTACTTAAGGATATATTCCCTTTCATCGACACTGTGAGCCAAAACATTACCTCAGTTCTCAGTGCTCAAAGCATTATCAAGTGGAGGGCTCTTTCTCAGCCTATATAAGATCAGATAAATGTATGTTTCAGAAGTAAAGTTTCAACCCAAATATCTAATTTTTAAAGAAATCTGACAATTCTTTAAGAAAGCTGAGCATTTCAGAGGATGTTTTTGAATGTCTTAATAACAAACTGTGCAGCAAGTCACTACAGCGGAACCTGCTACCTTTGAATAGATGTATTCTTGCCATCCTGCCTATACCATCTTTGCACAAAGGTCCAACCTAATTGAAATCAGGGATTCAAAATTCACAAGGACTAAGATTTTTCACTTGTGTTGGGCTCTCACAAGGCTAAACTTTTAGGCATATGTGAATGGCACCACATTTTATTGTAAAGCATAGTATTAAACTTTGAAGAGAACTTTAAAAACCCTCAACCAAAAATTATGTTAATACATCCACTGCTTCTGTATTTAGATTACATTGGTATTTATAACACAATTCAATATCAAGATTGTTTAACATCAAATCTCTCTCTTTCTAATGTGTTTTAAAAGAAACTTAGTTATACAGTCAAGAACTATCATTGAAAGACTGTAAGATGTTCTACAACTGATAGTTCAGTTATCATTTAAAGCTATTCAATATAGTTACCATTATATGGAAATTTCATTAAAATTTGCATGTAAAAAACCGTATAAGCAGAGATAGGATCTAAGAAGCAGTGTTCTGTTTTGGTCTTTTCTTTCTGGAATTTGATCCAAAAATCAAATTTAATTACAGAAAAGCTACTTTAATGAACCGATGAAATTCTGGAACTCTTATTATATTCCTTCAATATTAAGAATAAAGGAGAAAAACTAAGCAGCTCAAAATATACTTGTCATGTAAAAATACATGAAAAACAAATCTAAAGTTGATGGCCAGATGGGGTGTACTGATCAAATGTATCACTGTTGTTTTTTCTTCTAATCAAGAAAATGTAAGAATTTGACTTCAAAACATTACAATTCAAAATGATCATTTTGAATCCCCTTATCCTGGAAAAGAACTTGGCTGTTTTGAAAGTTCTGACCTGCAACTGACCTTTTGTTTTGTGAGTTGTGATTTGATAAGCCTTTCTTGAACTTTTTTCCCAATCTAATCAGTATAAAGTATGTCTTTGCTGCAAACAAGATTTAGATTCTGAGAGTGAAGTGTTGAAGGCAAAACTGCATTAAAGCACTTGGTCACGTGGGGAAGTGCTCTACCTGTCTGCCTGGTAAGTTACAACCATTTGATCTTAATTAACTAAGAAGGAATTAATATAGAAGATGGATTTTATATATGTAGTGCTTTATTTGGCAGGCATTAATGAAAAGGTATATGTATATGCGCATTCTCATACAGATGTTGCTTATGCTGCTTATATTGTAAAGGCACAGATTTCCAAAACAATGTTGATGTAGAGTGGTTTTTAGAGTTTGGTGTTAATATAGTCTATGCATGTTCTTGTGCCTTACCTATACTAAGTAAGGCACAAGATACTAAATTTCTAGGATTTATTTAAGATTATATGTTTCCGGCTCCTGGAGTGTGTCATCGGCCCCAGCTGATCGAGTTGAGTCCCAAGCACACCCCCCACACCAGCACCTATCCTATTTCCATTGCTAATTTGCATTCTGTCATACGTTACTCCGTTAGCTGTTTCCGGGTTGGTCAGGTTGGGAGGATAGGTGCTGGTGTGGGGTGTGTGCTTGGGACTCAACTCAATCAGCTGGGGCCGATGACACGCTCCAGGAGCCGGAAACAGGCATTAAACAACTGTATATAAGACTTCCCCCAGCGTTTGCCTTTTAACCCTGACGATGTCAAATGTATTTGATGAAAGCTTGGTGGATTAAATTCTATTTTTGGATAGATATTCTCTTGGTGATCATTATTTTGACAATATGAATTCTCCCAAGAGTCGCATTTTTGTTTTTATTTCTAATCATATATGTATGTATGTATGTAGGTCTTTGGTTGTTCGGGTTTTCTCCCGCGTAAAATTGGAAGTGTCTTGGCGACGTTTCGACGAAGTCCCATTCGTCATCTTCAGGCTGGTGCTTTCAGCTTCGTGCTTCGTGCCTCCTCCCTCACAGCCACACATGAAACAAACAGTGCATAACGTCTCAGATAGGATCCTCACCAAAGCCGAAAGTCCTTTCCAAAGGATTCAACTTTGCAGTAGCTCCCAAACACATCCCCACTGAAACCATTATATGTGGAGTTGAAACCAGCCTGACCAAAATCAACCCCGACGACGCTAACAGAATCAGACTCGAAATCACCAACATCCTCTGCACCAGCAAGCCACCCAAAAACAACTTACCCAAAGAGGAACAGACAGCACTACATAACCTGAAAGAAGACACCAGCATAATAATCCTACCAGCAGACAAGGGCAATGTCACGGTGGTTATGAACACATCTGACTACCAAACCAAATTAACCAACCTACTCCAAGACTCCACATACAAACCCCTAAATACAGATCCCACCACCTACCTGGAAAAAACCACCAGTTCCAAAATAAAAGCCTCCCCCATTAGCGAAGAGATCCAGAAAAGAATCATTCCCAGAGAGAAATCATCCAGATGCCCCAAACTCTATGGTCTCCCCAAGATACACAAAGAAGGAACCCCACTCAGACCTATAGTCAGCTCCATAGGCTCACCTCTACAAAACCTAGCCAAATTTCTCGCCAAACAACTACAGCCCTATGCAGAATCCATCACCTCACACGTAAAAAACTCATTCCAGTTTATAGAGATCATAAAGAAACAAAAGCTTACAGCCCAGCGACCTACTCGTGAGCTTCGATGTCATATCCCTCTTCACCCAAGTGCCAATCAAAGAAGCCTTGACAGCTATCCAAAACAAATATAACCCCCCCAAACACATCCTAGATCTGACCAACCACTGCCTATCCAACACATACTTCATCTATAATGGACAAAAATACAAACAAATAGAAGGAGCACCCATGGGATCACCCCTCTCACCTGTCATTGCAAACCTCTACATGGAACACTTTGAAACCCAAGCTCTAGAAAAATCGGATCACAAACCCAAACTCTGGCTCAGATACGTAGACGACACCTTCATAATCTGGCCACATGGGAAAGAAAAACTGGACAACTTCCTCACACACCTCAACAGCCTACACCCCAAAATACAGTTCACCATGGAAACAGAAGCTAACAACCAACTTCCCTTCCTGGATGTCTTAGTCTACAAGAAATCCAATGGCTCCCTAGGACACACCATCTACCAGAAGAAAACACACACAAACCGCTATCTGCATGCTCTCTCACACCACCACCTAGCACAGATCAACTCCGTAGCCAAGACACTCATCTCCAGAACAAAACGCTTAGCTGACGAACAACACCTAAAAACTGAACTACACACTCTCACCAATGTACTAACATCCAATGGATTCCAAAGAAATAAGATTACAAACCTAATCCAAAAAGAAACCCCCACTAAAATCCAAGACAAAGAACAAGAAAACGGCAAAGCCCTCCTCCCATACATAAAAGGCACCACAGACAGAATCAGTAAGATCCTCCATAAACACAACATCAAAACAGCATTCTGCACAAACAGAAAAATATCCACCATCCTTAGAAACCCCAAAGATAAAATTGACTTAGAAAATCAAGGAGTATATGAAATCCCATGCACTGCTTGTCCCAACACATACATCGGACAAACCAACAGAAGAATAAGTGCACGCATTGAAGAACATAAGAACTCAGTCAAAAAAGAGGAACCAACATCTTCCCTGGTCCAACACCTTAAAGCCACAGGACATGAAATTGACTTTAAAAATACCAGAACCATTGCCAAAAGTGAACATTTTAATAACAGAATAATCAGAGAAGCCATCGAGATAGAAAAACGCCCACACAGCATGAACAAGCGAGATGATACCTCCCGCCTACCAGCCAATTGGAAACCCGCCCTTATTGACAAACGACTCCCTAACACAAAAAATGATACCAGACCCACACTCACAAAAACCACACAGGATGTCACCACCACACATCCACGCAAAAAACAAACCCAAAGCCACACCGATGATGAGGCACGACCACAAACCAGAAGCCAGACCACAGCTGCATCATTAGCCACTTTAAACCCCTCCAATCCATACATGAAGCAAACTGACACCCTCCATGAAGATGAGGCACGACCACGAACGTGAAGCCAAAAAATAGCAAGGCAGCCCAAAATCTTAAACCCCCCTGCAACTCAGACTAACCTGAGCACAACCAAACAGAACACTCCCCCAGCCAATCAGAGCACAGCCAACCCCCCCAGCCAATCAGAGCACAGCCAACCCCCCAGCCAATCAGAGCACAGCCACGCCCCTAACCAATCAGAACACACCTCCACCCAATCAGAACACAGCCAAGCTCCCACCCAATCAGTTCATACCCCCACTGGCAGTTAAAAGGAAGGAACAGCTAAGACCACACATTGCTCCTCGAAGCACGAAGCTGAAAGCACCAGCCTGAAGATGACGAATGGGACTTCGCCGAAACGTCGCCAAGACACTTCCAATTTTACGCGGGAGAAAACCTGAACAACCAAAACCTACATACAAACACCCGCGAAAACCTCAGAAAACATATATATCAGCTATACAAGTAAAAATATGACTCTTGGGTATGTTCATGTTTGAACCATTGGAGAAGACCAAGGCATCGACCATGCGACTGGGAGAAGAACAGGGCATCCCCCGTATAGCACGGTCAAACAGACACCCTTTTAACATCTGATCAGGAGGGCACAACCTTAAATAACTCCCCGAGAACGGCAGAGATTCATCGGAAGCCCGACCATCGACAACGGAGAAATTCCCCGATGAATAGAATGAACGGACATGTTGTGACAACCAGACCACACCAGGAAAGAGAAAACAAACACCCCCCAACTGATCCAGTAAGAGAATGAAGGATCGTGAGACGGATCGTTACTAATATATCCACAAGGAGTTTTACTCAGAAACACAGAGGGAGAAATGATGGACCTGACAGCACACAAACGGAGATAACAACTATAGAAAGGGAGGGGAGAATGGAGAACGTGGTACGGGATAGAATGCCTAAGCTGCGATCTAAACAACGACAGACCGGCACATGTATACTTCAAAATGGTTGCTCCCAGGAACATAGGGGGGAAATGGTGATGGATGTAAGGAAGTACAAATTGAGACAACAGACGGGAGGGAGAATAGCATAAAATGGGATGGAACATGTGAATCACGATCACAGAAGACGGGGGGATCGGACTGTAACTCGATTAAGAAATTGGAGGAACTAGGAGGAAACAGGAGACAACATACATACCCCCTAGCAAACAGAACCATGAGCAAGAGGCTGGTGGGAGGGAAATAACCTCCACCCGTAAGGGAAGTGAAAGTATTCCAGCCAACCTTAAGATTAGCGAAGGAGATATGCGCGATGGAGCATAGAAAAGGAGTAAGAAAGAACTACACCCTGATGCAAGACACACACTCAGATTACAGCACGCTCAGCTGGGACCCGTGACACGGTCCAGGAGCCGACTGCAAATGATTAGCGGTTGCATATAAGCTTTCCCAACGACTACTGTTTACACCCTGATGATGTCAAGAGCTCTTGACGAAAGCTAGGTTCAGTAAATAAAATCTTTTATATTTTTATTCTCTTGGCGATCATATATATATATATATATATATATATATATATATATATATATATATATATATATATATATATATATATATATATTTATTTTAATCTTATATATAAATTATATTGGTTTGGATATTTTCTACAATTTGATATGCATATTCTCCATGCATGTTCTAAGGATGGCAAATGACAAAATGTGCATTGTGAAGTACAAACACTGTTCTTTTTGTACTTGTGTTACAATGTTATGTGCAAGTCACAAAGTACTTTTTTCTCATTTTGTTGAAATTTCAGCTTGTTACAGACACCCAAGGGATACTGTTGTGCCTTGTTTTAATGTTATTCATGTAGTTAAGAAGCACCATCCCCTTTTATAGGCAGCCAGGGGCTATTCGTATGTCCAAACAGAAGGATCAGTAATGAACACCCTAGTTGCTTTGTGCCTGGCAGGCAGGTTAAAAGAAAAAAAGCCAAATGTGTTGCATGATATTGCTAAATAGGTAAGATAGCATTGCCTAGAGGGAAAAAATGGCTAAGAAAATGATTTTAAAAAAGGAACATAAAGAAAACTATCACATAAGTAGAAGTACAATTTGTGCCTGCCTACTTATTTTGTCTTCTGGCTTGGAGAAGCATAATTGAAAGTAATATGAAAGAAATGGATTATTTTACTCTACATGATGCAACCAAGTTCTCTAGGGAAGATGGAAGGAAAGAGAAGATGAGAACGAAGAGCAGCAAAGTGGATGGACTCAGTTACAGGAATATGAGTGCACCCTTGAAGACCTGAAAACAAGGTTAGGGACAGTTTTCATACAGAAAAATCTCTCTGTATAGTTGCTATGAGTTAACATCACTGTGATAAAACCAATGATCAATGAATTTGTTTCTGTCCTTTAGAATTTTTAATGGCAGATGCATTAAAAGGGTAAAATGATGAGGCAAAATATTTTCTAAGAAAACACACAGACAAAAATGTCCATATTTTAAAACAGTATATTTAGCTCCCTTTGGCAAAACATGAAAAGGAAAGTAAGTGAAGGCAAATATGCCTTGTCTTTCCTGCTGCCACAGCTCATTTACTTAGAAGGAAGAAAATTGACGAGGTAGGCCAAGGACTGTAGAAATTGGTAATGGACTTTTTTTTCTGCAGAGAGCAACTCAGCAAGAGCTGTACTTTCACTATGAAAATGTCCCTGAATATTTCCCCCTGCAGATCTAACATTAACAATCAGTGCGTAGAATTGTGTAATATTTGGGAGCTAGGAATAGCATTCCTTTTTGACTAACTTCTAAGTTAGCACTTACATGATGAACCTACTGTACCTATGGAAGTCATAATTCAAGCAAACATTTTTCTCTGAAAGTTGTTAAGCATGTTCCTTGAAATCATTGAGGTCATAATTGTTATGTCCCGAGCCTTTGCAAACGGCTCGGGCGTTTGCAGGCAGTCCCGGGCAGGTGCAAAGCTGCCCGGGACCAGACAGGCTGTCGCCAGCGCCGTGCGCATGCGCGGGTGCTGGCGCGGGAAAAGTAACCCATTTACCCGGGAGTTGCCTATATAAGAGGCTGCGAGGCGTTTGGGCGAGGCTGAAGCCATCTTAATAAGCTGAATGAAACTGAGAACTCCAGCTGCTTCTCGTGTCTGTTTTCCCGCCAAGGACGCAACACTGGCGACGAAGGTGGGATGCCTTGCACTACCTGGAAAGGAAAAAGTGTAAGCTTACCCAAGGAGTCCTGAGCGGCGGAAGAGGAACGGCGTCGACTCGGCAGCTACCCGCCAATCCGGTGCGCATTCGGGGGTAGGCTGGCTGATAGACCCGTCTCCTGAAGATCCGAAGATGGCGAAAATCGGAAGGCTTTGGAATTCGACGTCTCACATCCAGAGCGGTGGGAGTCCTACGTATCCAGAATGGAGAACTACTTCAAGGCAAACCAAGTGAGGGAAGATAGCTTGAAGGCTGCCACCCTGCTTTGCGTTTGCGGCCAAGACGCCTTCGAAATCGCAGAAAACCTTGCAGCACCTGTCCCAGTAGAGTCTGTAAGCTACGCAGACCTGAAGAAGCTGCTGAAGGAGCACTTCCATCCCAAGGTGTCCGTTATCTCATGGCGCCACATCTTCGAACAGAGGGATCAACGGTCCGGTGAGTCAGCCAAGGAATACATCGCCGCGTTACGGAAGGCCGCCAAGCCCTGCGAGTTCAAGGACCTCGAGGAACGACTGAGGGACCGATTCGTGTGCGGGTTAAGGCATCGAGAGCTACAACAGAGACTTTTCGCAAAGGAAGAATTATCCTTCCAAGACGCCTTAAGGGAAGTCACCGCAGAAGAAGCAGCAGGCGGCGCCGTCAAAAACATGCGGCCGATCAGAAACAGTGCAGAGGGTGCGTCCGTGCACCAGGAAGACGTCCGACGAAACTCCGAGGAGGATCCGGACGAGGAAGTCGACCGTCTACACCCCGCGAAGGAAGAGAACCAGAAGGGAAGCTCTTCGGCTCTGCTCAAGTGCATCGGCTGTGGAGGTCGCCACAGGAGAACCGACTGCAAGTTCCGCTCCGCTACCTGCCGGGCATGTGGTAAACAAGGGCACATTGCAGCTGTGTGCCTGGGCCGACGAAAGGCACAACCCCAAGAAGAACGCCTGAAGGGTACCAGATTCCCCAGCCAGAATAGGATAGGTTTTTGCGCTTCGCGAAGGAGCATCTGTAGAACAGGCACACACAAGCCCATGAAGAAAAAGCTGTCACTTAACGTGAAGCTACAAGGGGTTCCATTATCTATGGAACTAGACACAGGGTCTGCCCTGTCCATCATTTCATTGCATACATTTAGGAAGATTTGTTCCAGAAGTGGGTCTAAGGCCAAGTTAAGGCCTTCTGATATTGTATTAACAGATTTTCAGAACTCAAGAGTGTGTGTTAAGGGGGAGGCCACCCTTAACGTGCAATACAAGAGTTTTGAAGGTCCACTAGACTTATTAGTAGTAGGGGGTGAACGAACGAGTCTCATAGGACTCGATTGGTTTGAGGCCCTGGGGATACACGTCACAGGACTCAACAGCTTACAAACACTCGACCTACAGGAAGTCTGCAAAGAATTTGCAGATGTTTTCAGCCCCCAGCTGGGCACATTCAAAGGACCACCTGTGTCCTTAAAGCTAGACCCCACTGTCACTCCCATTAGGATTAAAGCAAGAAGGGTCCCTTTTGCTTTAAAAAGTAAGATTGACACTGAACTAGACAAACTAATCCAACAGGGAATCCTAGAACCTGTTGATTCCAGCCCGTGGGAGACCCCCATTGTCACGCCTCTAAAGGCAAATGGGGACATTCGCATTTGTGCTGATTACAAATGCACACTCAATAAGGCATTGCAGCAACATGCCTATCCTGTTCCTGTGGTCAGTCACATCCTGGCCTCTCTCAAGGGGGGGCGTGTTTTTGCAAAGCTTGACCTAGCTCAAGCATATCAACAGCTGCCTGTTGATGATGATGCTGCCATAGCTCAGACCATTGTGACCCACAGGGGAGCCTTTAAAGTAAAAAGGCTACAGTTTGGAGTAAATGTCGCTCCTGGGATTTTCCAAAGCGTAATGGAAAACACACTACGAGGTATACCAGGGGTCTGCCCCTACTTTGACGATGTCTTGATTGCAGGAGACTCCACACACATTCTAGCTGAAAGGCTTAGGGCTGTCCTGTTAAGATTCAGGAAATCAGGCCTCAAGCTCAGAAAAGACAAATGCCAGATTGGGTGCCTTCTACTGAATTTCTGGGATTCAAAATTGATGCTGCTGGGATTCATCCTGCTGAATCCAAACTAACTGCTATTTTAGAAGCACCCAGGCCAAAGTCTAAGGCCGAACTTCAGGCCTTCCTAGGCCTCCTGAATTTCTACAATTCTTTTCTTCCACATAAAGCTAGTGTAGCTGAGCCTCTTCACAGGCTACTAGACAAACAAGCTGTGTGGCTGTGGTCACAAGCACATGAGGCTTGCTTTAAAGAAGTCAAGGCCTTGCTCACTTCTAACAGTGTTCTTGCACATTTCAACGAGTCTCTCCCTGTGTGCATCGCTTGTGATGCGTCCCCCTACGGGGTTGGAGCTGTCCTGAGTCACCTCAGGTCTGATGGAACTCAGGTTCCTATTGCATACTACTCCAGAACACTGTCTTCTGCCGAGCGCAACTACGCTCAGATAGACAGGGAGGCTCTGGCTGTTGTTGCTGGAATTAAAAAATTCCACGATTTTCTATATGGCAGGCATTTCACGGTCTTCACTGACCATAAGCCTCTGCTGGGACTGTTTACCACACGTAAGCAGACTCCCCACATCATTTCCCCTAGAATGCTTAGGTGGTCTATTTTTCTTGTCTGCATATGATTTTTCATTACTCCACAAGCCTGGGAAAGAAATGGGCCATGCTGATGGCCTCAGTAGATTGCCTCTGCCAGTAGTAGAAGCTGACCCTGCGCCAGCTGTCAACATTCTATCAATCCAAGCCTTGCCCGAGCTCCCTCTTAGTGCCAGGGATGTTACCGCTGAAACAGGTACAGATCACACACTTTCACGTGTCCGCTCCTGGGTCCTGTCCGGGTGGCCTGAGCACTGCCCTAGTCCTGAGTTTCAGAGTTTCTGGTCCAAAAGGAACGAACTGTCCCTTTCTCAGGGTTGTCTGCTTTGGGGAAACAGAGTTGTCATTCCCACCTCAATGAGGACTAGGGTCTTAGAATCCCTCCACGAGGGTCATCCTGGCATTGTTCGTATGAAGGCTCTTGCACGAAGCCACTTGTGGTGGCCTGGTTTAGATAAAGATATTGAGGCTAGGTACACACGCATGCCACCTGTGCCAACGATCTCGCCCAGAGATGCCCCAAGCTCCCGTGCATAGATGGGAGGAAACACAGTCCCCATGGTCTAGGGTGCACATTGACTACGCTGGGCCCTTTCAGGGCCAGTTCTTCTTGGTCCTTGTTGACAGCCATTCAAAATGGCTTGAGGTTGTACCTGTCTCATCCACCACCACTGCAAAGACTATTCAGGTACTGAGGGGGATTTTTGCTGCACACGGGCTGCCAGATGTCATTGTGTCCGACAACGGCCCTCAATTCACCTCCTCCGAATTCCAAGCTTTCTTACAGGCAAACCTGATTCGTCATGCCACATCTGCGCCTTTTCACCCGTCCACCAACGGTATGGCTGAACGCATGGTGCGCATCGCAAAGGACGCCTTGAAGAGACTCACCTACGGGGACTGGCATCACAGGTTGGCTGACTTTCTCCTTTCTTATCGCACCACACCGTCCACTTCTACAGGGAGAAGTCCAGCTGAACTTCGTTGGGGGTGCCAACTTACTACTAGACTTGACCGGTTGCATCCGGACAGACTGCCTTCATCTACCTCACATCCTAGGGCACCTAGACAACTACTTGTGGGTGCCCCGGTTTGGGCTCGCAATTACGGGCCTGGTCATACATGGGTCCCCGCTTCTGTGTCCAGGATCACAGGTCCTCTCTCCTATGAGGTTGCCCTGGACAACGGTCGTATCCTGCGTCGGCACATCGACCAACTTCGCTCTAGGCGAGACTTTTCTGCTGAGACTCCTGGGTCTTTTCCAGGGGGGGAGGGGGACCTTTGCAGCAAAGGGAAGGGCAAGAGCTACTGCCCATCTCCACTGAGGGAGCCACAAACGGCTCGTCCCAAGGTTCTGCAATTGCTCCGAAAAGAAAGTCATGGAGCTTACCCACACAACAGGCACTCACGCCTACTCCAGCCAGGGAGTCACCCCGGGGGCATACTCACTTTCCACACACATCACACAGCACTCCAGCAACGGAGGATACCCAGGGGCATCCCAACAAATCATTCCCCGCAAGAGAGCTGGCACACAATTCCCAAGGTTGGCCTGACCTTACCCCAAATCCTACAGGGGGTCAAACATACACAGAGCTAGTCGAGGAACCAAGTCCCGACTACAACAACCCTAGCACAAATCAGGGAACACCTGAGTTTTGGGAAAGTACAGAAACCCACACGAGCCCGAACACAGAATGGGGTTCAGGGAATGGACAGCCTCCTGACAGGTCTTGGACTGACCTAGGAGGTTCTACAGAGACGCCCAGCAGCGGCTATCACTTCAAGGGGCCTGAGGGTCTACAGCTAGGTAGGTCAACCAGGTCACAAAGTAACAGAAGCCCTGGCCTGACGAGCCCGGTGGGCAAGCAAGCAGGCCAGGCATCGGGGCACAGTCCTTGGAAGACACCAGGGCACAATAGAGAGAACAGGCTCACGCCTCCCTCCAGTCAGGGGACTTATGCCAGTACCCAGAGCTAAGAAGGTCACAGAGAGCAAAGAAATCTCCTAAGTATCTAGAAGATTACATAACATTGCTGGCAAGGCAAAAGCCAGTAATCAGTGGGAGCACTGGGGAGCAAAATGTCGTATAAAATAAATGTTGTATGTTGGTAGTAGTTTTAGCCCGGGGGAAAGGGGTGTTATGTCCCGAGCCTTGCAAACGGCTCGGGCGTTTGCAGGCAGTCCCGGGCAGGTGCAAAGCTGCCCGGGACCAGACAGGCTGTCGCCAGCGCCGTGCGCATGCGCAGGTGCTGGCGCGGGAAAAGTAACCCATTTACCCGGGAGTTGCCTATATAAGAGGCTGCGAGGCGTTTGGGCGAGGCTGAAGCCATCTTCCTGTAAGCTGAACGCTGAATAAATGAAACTGAGAACTCCAGCTGCTTCTCGTGTCTGTTTTCCCGCCACGGACTCAACAATAATCATGAGCACTCTTGCTCCTTCTTGACTCTGAGAAAATTCAATAGTTCAATTCCAGAATTGCTAAGTTCTTGCTGTATCTCTCGCCATGGCTCAATACTCACATTAAGTATGGTTACATTCATATCTCCTTTCATTTATACTCTATCTCTTACAATCATCATCATCATCACCACCACCATCCTCTTGAGCAAAGAAACTCCTATATTTTTCCACTGCTTGTTACTCCAGTACTCTGGTTTTCACTCTATAGTTAGCTCACCAGCTATGTAGAACCCAGGAGATCTCCCATATTTCCATTAAATCATGAGCGAAGACACTTTAAGCAACCTCAGAAACAATGAAAATACTGCTACTGGTAAGTGGATAGTCTCCTATGAGAAACTGTTGGAGAATTTCTGCTCCTCTGGAGAAATTTAGAAAAACTCTCTAACTCAGAATTCTTTTAAAAGTATTTCAACAGGCAATTTGTATCTAGCTCTACATGTGATACATACAATATTTCCATATATTTCCATTCTCTTACCTAACATATGTACACTAAACACATTCACCCAACCGCTCTATGTTTTCTTTTGCACATAACCATAGAAAGCATTCCTTCTATGCCTTCTTGTGAGTTCAAATTTATCCCATGTTTAGTGACATTTAAACAGTATGATTGTAATGCAGATACAAATCACAGCAAAAGATACTGAAATGAGGAATACAGTATTTCACATTTTAAAGGCATTAAACAGAAATAAACATTGACAACAAGAAAAATACTGATTCTATCACTCAAGTACTAAATCCTTTTATAACTTTACAATTATTACATTGCATTATTACTCTTTTTTTATAATGGGATCTCTGCCTGGAAAACAGATGAAGTGCTTTAAATGTGCTTTTTATGGCTCTGAATGATCATAGCCACTGATTTGAGACAGTTAATGGCCCTCTTATAATATCTTCTTTCTCATGTAATAAATGAATTATTTAGACAGTTTACAGACCAAATCTTTTCCCATGAAAATTGTGATTAAAAAAAAAAAAGAACTGCTGATGTCTGCTGCTTGAGGAAATGAACTCTAGTAGCCCAATGCTAGGACTATTTTTAGGTTATCTAATACTAAAGATATTTGGATCCCAGGAGTTTATTATAAATATCCCAATTACTCTAAGACAGTCTTGAAAATTTTGAGATCTTATTAAAGCTCATTCTAAATATCAGTTCTAAATTTTACAATTTTAACTGAATTTTGATTGGAGAATTATTAGCTTTATAAAATCAAACAAGGGACAATAGGTGCCATTTTGTCTAAACCTCTACTCAGTATAGCATGTACACAGACATATATAAACATATATGTCTTCATTCTGATCGACAGAGACAAAGCAGAACTTGAGGCATGCAAATTCTTCAAAGGACATGTTTATTGATACAGAGTATCGGCACTTCAAAAGTGAAACCAAGTCTGAAGAGATGCATAACAATTCCCCAATACAAAGTTAAGAAATTCCACCCCTAAAGCTATGCAAGAGCTATGTTTCCCCATTCAGCTTGTTGGCGGGCTTTTCATGAAACGCCCAGCCCGCAATCTCAGGAGAAGCTGATGACCTTGGTTCCCATGAGAGAAAGTCAAGAGAGAAAGTTTATTTTGTCTAGCACACTATCTGGCAACCCTCTCCCTCCATGCTATGTGTCAACTAGAAATGAGAAGGAAAAAATGGCTGCAGCCATGCTCATTCTAAAGCTGACAATATATAGGGAATAGAACAGGAACTTATCAAATTTGCAGATAATACCAAGATGGCAGGAACAGTCAGCACTCCAGAAGATAGGCTCAAGATACAGTAGATCTCGACAGACTTGATCACTGGGCCCTATCTAACAAAATAAAATTCAATGGTGAGAAAAGTAAAGTTCTACATTTAGGCAAGAAAAAACAAATACACAGATATAGAATAGGTGGGACCTGTTCCAATAGCAGTAACTCTGAGAAGGGTTTTGGAGTTCTAGTGAACAATCATTTAAATATGAGCCAGCAGTGTATGGCAGCAGTCAAAAATGCCAATACAATCCTAGGTTGCATTAACAGAGGAATAGAATCAAGATCATGTGAAGTATTAGTACCACTTTATAAAGCCTTAGTAAGACCACACTTAGAGTACTGCATCTGGTTTTGTTCACCATATCATAAAAAACATATAGATCCACAAAGAGTGCAGAAAAGAGCAACAAAGATGATTAGGGGGCTGGAGGCTAATACATATGAGGAACAATTGCAGGAATTGGGTTTGCCTAGTCTAGTGAAAAGAAGGACTGGGGTGACATGATAGCAGTGTTCCAATACTTGAGGGGCTGCCACAAAGAAGAGAGGGTCAACCTCTTTTCCAAAGCACCAGAAGGCAAGACAAGAAACAATGAATGGAAACTAATCAGGGAAAGAAGCAACCTAGAACTAAGGAGAAACTTCCCAACAGTAAGAACAATTAACCAGTGGAATGGCTTGCTTTTAGAAATTGTGGGTGCTTTTAAGAAGAGGCTGGACAGCCATTTGTCTGGAATGGTATAGGGCAGTGGTAGGCAACCTCGGCTCTTTTATGACTCATGGACTTCAACTCCCAGAATTCTGGGAATTGAAGTTCATGAGTCATAAAAGAGCCGAGGTTGCCTACCCCTGGTATAGGGTCTCCTGTTTGAGCAGAGGGATGGACTAGAAGATTCAAGAGAGCTAATTTCAATAAACTTAAGAGAGGGCTTGGGAAGGATTCCAAGGATGAGAATCTTCCAGGGGAAAACAACTCAAGAAGCTTGGGAAATTTTGAAAAGCAAGATAATAGAAGCCCAGTGTAGCACAATACCAACAAAGAGGAAAAATAACAGCTCCCAAAAGAAACCAGCATGGCTGCATAAAGAACTCTCTGATAAATTGAAAGATAAAAAGGACAAATATAGAAAGTGGAAAGAGGGGCACATAACTAAATCAGAATATCAACAAATAGCCCGAGCCTGCAAAGATGAAGTGAGGAAAGCTAAGGCTCATAATGAACTAAGGCTTGCAACCAAAGTCAAAAATAACAAAAAAAGCTTCTTTCAACATGTAAAAAACAAGAAAAAAGTGAAGGAAATGATTGGTCCATTAGTGAGTGAAAGTGGCAAGAAGGTGACAAGCAATAGAGAGAAAGCAGAACTATTTAACTCGGGTTTTTTTTGCATCTGTCTTTACACAAAGGGAAAAAACAGGCCAACCTATCAAAAATAGTGCCATAAAAAACAGAATAGAAATACAAGTTAAGATAGGCAAGAAAATGGTAAGTGAACACCTGTCCAGCCTAGACGAGTTCAAATCACCAGGACCAGATGAATTACACCCTAGGGTTCTCAAGGAACTGGCAGATGTGATCTCAGGACCACTGAACTATATTTTTCAAAGATCTTGGAGCACTGGGGAACTACCAGAGGACTGGAAAAGAGCTGATGTAGTTCCCATCTTCAAAAAAGGAAAAAAAAAATGGATCCAGGAAATTACAGATCTATCAGCCTGACCTCAATACCAGGGAAGATTATGGAAAAGATAATAAAACAACAAATCAGCGAACACCTAGAGGCAAACAAAATCACTACTAAAAGCGAACATGGGTTTGTCAAAAACAGGTCATGCCAGACAAACCTTATTGCATTCTTTGACCAAGTGACAAAATTAGTGGATCAGGGGAATGCTGTGAATATAATTTACTTGGACTTCAGTAAGGCATTTGATAAAGTAGATCACAACCTACTACTCAATAAGATAGAAAAATGTGGGTTAGACAGCATCACCACCAGATGGATTCGTAGCTGGCTGACCGGCCGTACTCAGCATGTGGTCCTCAATGGAACCACATCTACATGGAGGGAAGTGTGTAGTGGGATGCCCCAGGGCTCTGTTCCGGGTCCAGTGCTCTTCAACATCTTCATCAAAGATTTGGACAAGGGGATAGATGGGGAACTCATCAAATTTGCGGATGACACCAAGCTGGCAGGAATATCCAACACTCCAGAAGACAGGCTTAAGATACAGGAGAACCTGGACAGATTTGAACACTGGGCACTATCTAACAAAATGAAATTCAATGGTGAAAAAAGTAAGGTTCTACATTTAGGCAAGAAAAACCAAATGTACAGGTATGGTATACGGGGTACCTTGTTCAATAGTAGTAACTGTGAGAGGGATCTCAGAGCAAGAGTACAGAGAAGAGCAACAAAGATGATTAGGGGACTGGAGGCTAAAACATATAAGGAACGGTTGCTGGAATTGGGTATGTCTAGTTTAACGAAGAGAAGGACAAGAGGGGACATGATAGCAGTGTTCCAATATCTCAGGGGCTGCCACAAAGAAGAGGGAGTCAAGCTATTCTCCAAAGTGCCTGAAGGCAGGACAAGAAGCAATGGATGGAAATTAATCAAGGAGAGAAGCAACCTAGAACTAAGGAGAAACTTCCTGACAGTAAGATCAATTAACCAATGGAACAACCTGCCTCCAGAAGCGGTGAATGCTCCAACATTGGAAGTTTTTAAGAAGAGATTGGACAGCCATTTGTCCGAAATGGTGTAGGGTTTCCTGCCTGAGCGGGGGTTGGATTCGATGACCTCCATGGTCCCTTCCAACTTTTTTATTATTATTATTATTATTATTATTATTATTATTATTATTATTATTATTATTACTACTACTACTACTACTACTACTACTACTACTACTACAACTACTACTACTACTATTATTTTCTGGACTAATTTTTCCCATTTCCATATTGATACACAAAATGGTTTAAAAAGAATGCTCAAAATATTTTTCTTTGTCTATCTTTAAAATACATATTGTAAACACATTTTGAATAAACACATGCACATATATTACAAATAATAATACATACAGACAAGTCTGGATATTGAATTGAATTCTAATTCACATAAAGGTCAGGAACATGCAATCTGTAGAAATAAGGGAAGTGAAATGAGG